>NC_133657.1:21275477-21573125 GCF_009905375.1 Apium graveolens | reverse complement strand
CTGTTGTTGTGCTTCTACACTCGTTATAATCTTTTTATTCATTAGTTCTCTTCATCTTCTTCCGTTTCCATTTTCTTCATTAACTGTAGTTGTGTTCATATTCTTGCTCTTGATTCTGTGTGTTTGTGTTGAATTTTTGCGTTTCCATGTGTTCTTGGTGTAGTGTAAATGTATGTATAGGTGTTTTTTTTCTCTATTTTGGTGTTTGATTCTGTGGTTAGGGTGTTTATGTGTTCAGGGTTTTATGTCTGGGTCAGGATTGTTGCCCATGAGTCCAGACCCAAATGCCCTTAGGGTTAGTATTGTTTCTTATTGCAGTTTAATTTTATAAGTGGTTTTTGGGTCCGGGTACGTGGGGGTATCATGGCGGTTCGAGTTTAACATTTGTACTTTGTTAGTGGTGAAGCTTCCCCAGACTAGGGGTACTTAATTAATAAAATTGAATGTAGGGTAGTCCGGACCATTGTAGATATAATAAAGAATTGGTAGAGATGTTGGCTAACCCATTTCATTGCTTTTAGGTTTATGGTTTGGACTAAAGTGTAAGGTCTCTTAAGAGGGTTATATTAAGGTAGAAGGGGAAGTTGAATAGCTTAATTACCAATTTAAAAATTACTATGGTGTTTTAAAATAATTTATCCCTTTTTAAAACTTTACCGAGTAGTTATGCAGTTTATATATGCGGAAAATAAAGTGTAAGGAAAGAAAATATCACACAGTGATTTTATCCTGGTTCGCGATGGCACAAACTCTAATAGATTCGCTCACCCCTACGTCCAGTCCCCGAACTCCTCTCCCGGACTCAGGATTTTCCTTTATAATAAATTCACTTCTTTAGTAGGCGGAGAAATATTTACACCCTTACAAGTATTTGTCTTGGTGTGTAACACAAGGGTTACCACCTCAAATAAATAATACCTACACAACTTAACTTAGACAATAACTCCCCGCTATTTCTTCAAAGTTGATGTAGAACCTTTATGTAGACTTGGCTTCCTTAACTTTTATCGGTCTTGAGTCTTTCCCCTTCTTCCAGGTGCAAAGACTACTAACTCCCCGTTAGTACGTCTAGGACTTGGGTCTTAGAACGAGAATCACATCACGCCACTTTACCCACAACAAAGCTAATAAGACAATCCACAAAACAAAACATATAGAGAAAAGTTATTTTGAACTAGTATGTTACGGTACTAGCTCACAAGATAGTATAATATTTGAACAAGAATATTAAAATTAAATAAGTATACTTGACTTAAGATAATAAATAAAGTTGAAGTATATTTATAACTACTCCTTTATAGATTAAGTAAATATGTGGAGTAATATGAGAAGTCTTTTGTAAAACACCTATAGCTTATGACTTCTTTTATATTCTTCTTCTTTCGATATATTTATGCATTGAAGAATACTTTAATTACAACCTTAGAGTTATAATTAACTTTTAAGCTTGTTGGCTAAAGGATTTAATGTATATTTATGTACTGACTACTATATAGTCAAATTATACTTTTAACTTCAAGCACAGTTTAAGATTTATTAGTTTTAGCCAAGATCCAAATAAATGAAGTGCAAGTATTTGGCTTACGATTTGTATTTTTGAAGTTTAGACAAATAATTATGAGTAGTTTATATATCAGATTATAAACCCACAGAACACTAAAGATGTTAGAAGGGGTTTATACGATATATCTCGTAATTGTTTATATACACGATATGTGTTAGCCAAGATGCAATTAGAAAAAGATGAATTAATTGGCTAACTCATGGATTTGATTCGTCTTTAAATTTAACGGATAATTATGAAGTGTTTATAGATCGGTTTATAATCCCCCGGAACACTAAAGATGCTAGAATGGATTAAACGATACTTCGTAATATTTTATGTGCACAATATTTTTTATCCAAAATCTAAATAAATAAAGTGCGAGTAATTGTCTAACTCGTGAACATAATCCGTTTTGATATTTGACAAATTACGAAGTATTTATATATCGATTTATAATCCCCCGGAATACTAAAGATGTTAGAAGGGATTATATGATACTTCATAATATTTTATGTGCACGGTATTTGTTAGCCAAAATTTAATAAATATAATGCGAGTAATTGGCTAACTCGTGAACTTATGTCAAATATAATCTTTCCATTGGAGATTAAGTACTTTTCTTTATAGATCTTCTTTTTGAAATGATTTTTTGAATATCAAGTACTTATTCGAATTCCAATTCGAATCTTAGTTCTATTTTGTCTTGAGAACTTTCTTTACAGGAGATCTCGTATTAGAGTTTAGGATGAAGTAGAGAAGTTAAGTACAAAGCTCAAATAAAAAGAACTCAAATAAGAAACTAAAAGTTACCACTTTTGGAAAATAGTCGGAAAATTTCACGGGAGGTTCGGACGGATTTTGACACTTTGGTCAAACTTGGGCAGCCTTCGGGAAGCCGGAGAGTGGTAGTGGATGATCTCACTTGGTGGGATGAAGATTGGTTGGTTGAAGCTAAGTTTGGGTTTCAAAAATCTTGTATAGATGTATATATATCTAAGAGAGAGAAGGTTTTTGAGAAGAAGTCTGTGTTTAAAATTTGAAAGAGATGAAGAGAGGATACTTCTTGAAAACCCAGCAAATTTATGGCTCTTTAGCTTGAATAAAATGGGTTGTGGTGGAGGTTTATTTATAGAAGAAGTTGGGTGTATTGAATGGTGGAGATTTAAGGAAAATGGATGGTGTATGATATAAGTGGCATGGATTGATGACATGAAAAGGAAAGTGTGTTAGTTGTGTTTATTTGCCACTTGACATATGAAACAAACAAGTTTATGGAGTTTCAAATCTTAGCTGATTTATGAATATAATTATATATATTTTCTTTTCTTTTAATCATTGTTCAATCACTTAAATAAGCATTAAGCACCAATAATTATCATGACCTTAAAAATATGATAAATATTTAAATATGATAAAATGATGTCCTGCAAATTTTGGTCAACCTTGGTCAATGGTAACTAGGTCAAACATGGTCAATTGTGGGACCAACTGCCTCGATTTTTGTGCTTGGACAAAAATTCTCGAAATGTTATGAAATTTTTACCATACTTAAAAAAAACCATTTAAATGATCCATACCAAATTTGAAGTTATTTTAGAATGTGGAAGTAGTTCATTTAAATTAAAACTTTCATTTCAGGCTTTTCTTCCTAGTAAAAATATCATTGGTCTTGAAATAACAGAGATGGATCTTTTGACCAAAGTTTTGACTTGAATAAATACTTAAAATATTTTCTAATATATAAAATATAATTCCTAATATAAAATATATTTGGATGGTAGGAAATATTTTTGAGTATTTTTGAATAATTTTCTCCGAGAAATACTGATTTTACAAAATGGGAGAAAATTACTATAAGCATACATTCCAATGGGTTATGAAACTGGATATTAGTATTCCAACCATGAATATTAATAAACTTTTAAAAAAAAACTCTTTTTTTTGATGTGGGAATATATTTTTGAGCGAATAGTAAAATATTTTTAATATAACATGAGACCTCTAAAGAATATTTTTGTAATATTTCTTTTTCGAGATTGTTGTTTTATTGATGTTACAACAGAGATCTAAGAAATATCATGTCGAGATTGTTGTTTTATATGATTGAGATTTGACATACGTGTACAGAGTTTATTTATTTGAGATGATCAGGGGTCTTTCGCAAACTCTTAATTAAGTATGATATGTGAGAAAATACGAATTGACCAAAAACCATATAATAAACTTTCTTCACGCCACTTATTCGTTTAGAGCACAACCTAAGGTATAATGACAATGCGTTTTATAGTATAAAATACCTAATACATTCTATTTTTGTCAATTTTGAAGTACAAAAACTATCACTAATACTTCTTACAGATCAAAGTCTAAATAAATAATATTGTGCAAGACATGCCTGTATCTCAACAAGTCTAAGTCATATTGACAACCCTAAGTAAGTTGTATTGTTATCTTAGTTTGTATTTGTACTTGTAACTTTTTTAAGTCTGTAAAAATGCAAAGGAGAAGATTGGAGTTTTTTTTCCTGAAACAGTATCAAGCCTAAGGATTCTTTCTGGAAGAAGATCAAGAAGATCATGCCTCAAAGAATTTTGAAGAAGTTTGGAGTTGAATAAATCTGTTTGGATAAAAATACTCTAATTCAAGATCTCTACAAGTCATAAATTTATTGTTATAGAGAAGTCATTCGAGAACTCCAAATGACTTATCGAGAAGTCAGGAAAGCTACTAGAGAACTGAGAGAGATATCGACAAGTCAAGAAGAAATGAAGGTTGGAGATATCGACAAGTCATTTCTTCACTAGAGAACTTAGAGTTGTCGACAATTCTACATTCATTAGAGAACTCTGAGTTATCGATACGTCAAAGTCCACTAGAGAACTCAAAGATATCGATAAATCAAAATTCACTAGAGAACTCTAATTGTCGACAAGTCAAAGTGAAGACATGATGCTGAGAGATCTCGACAAGCCAAAGTTTCATTCGAGAACTCAGAGACCTCTATAAGTCAAATTCACTAGAGCATTAGAGATCTCGATAAGTTAATATACTTATCGAGATGTCAAGATCTCTATATGCCTAATTGGAGATCTCGAGTTAAATTCTCAAAGTACAAAATTACAGACCAGTTCAATATCCAAGATAAACAATCAACAAACAATCCAACCAGCTGGATTGACAAGTTTACAAAAAGCAGCTTGAAGGATGTGCAAGATCAATGGTGAAAATTAATTGACAAAAGAAGATCAAGATAATCACAGGATGCCAAAGATATGTTAAGCCAGAAATAGATGGTTCACTTTTCCTAAAATGGAAAAAAAGTGACAGTTTAGTAAAAGTTAACACTGGTCTTTTGTTAGTGGTAACAATCTGGATAGAAAATCTTTTAATTCTCTCAAGAAGAAGCTAAGCTCTTTAAACAAAGAGCCTAGAAATTTTGTAGCAAAACATTCTTGATTTTTAATATAAAAATTAAGTGAGTTTTGAAAATATTGTTTTCTTATTTATTGAATGCTTATTCACTGCAAACACATCTTCTCTACAAGATTAATTTTACTTTGTTCAAACCATAAACATTCAAGAAAAGCCTAAAAATATCAAAAACACATTCACCCCCTCCCCCCTCTGTGTGTATTCATTTCCTAACAAGTGGTATCAGAGCAAAATCTGAAAGTAAACAGATTCAAGATCTTGGAAGAATGAATACACAGAAAATCAGTAGCATCAAAATCCTTACTTTTGACAAAGCTAACTACACTCTATGGAAGATGAAAATGATGTTGTTCATAAGAATGGCCAATCCACTGTATGTTCAGATTCTCAAAAATGGGCCCTTCATTCCTATGGTTACAATTGATGAATCTGCAGATGGAGACATGGTTATTCCAGCTCATTATGCTCCCAAGGACCCTGCAGAATATACTGAGCCTGAGAAAGAGAAAGTCTCCCTGGATAATGGCTTGCAGTTAATCTTAATTGAGTCACTTGAGAATATAATGTATAACAACATTGTCAACTATGACACTGCAAAACAGATCTGGGAAAAGATAGAGATATTGTGTGAGGGAACTGAGGAGGTTAGGTCAAATCAAAGAAGAATAATGATTTCACAATATGAAGGTTTTATGGCAAAGCCAAAGGAAAACAATACTGATGTGTTTGAAAGATTTAATAAGCTGAAATGACTTGCAACTTCATGACAACTACTATAAAGCTGAAGAAGTGAACTTAAAGTTCTTGCTTACTCTCCCAGATCATTTAGAACATAAAATATCAGCAATCAGGGAAGGGAGAGACTTGAACAGAATAACACTGGAAGTTCTATATGGAATTCTCAAAACATATGAACTAGAAATGATTCAAAGGAAATCACTGAGATCTGGTCAAGGACATGTTGTAGATGGCTCAAGTGCTTTAATTGTTAATGAAAGCCAAACGTCTAATGATGAACCAAGACTCAAACTCCAGTTGCCTCAACAAGTGAGAAAAGAACAAATAATTCATAGGAACAAGTCATTCGGGAATTGGAAGAAGATGAGTTTTATACTCTTGATGAACTGGATGAGTTAGATCAGTCAATGGCCTATTTGGCTAGAAAATTCTCTAATATTAGAGTAAAGAAGCCAAGATACTTCAAGAGTAAATGACAGTCTTTCAACAAAGACAACAGCTAGAAAGGAAAAGGGAAGTACAATTCTGATAGCAAGAATGGTTATAAAACTGGGTCTGTTGACAGATCTAAGATAAGGTGCTTCAACTGTGATGAACTAGGCCATTTTGCTACAGAATGTAGGAAACCCAAGAAGGCAAAGAAAGACAAAGCTTATCTTGAACTGGAAGCAAAGTATGAAGCTGTTCTGAAAAAGCAGCAAAGGAAAGCTTATATTGCAGAGGGAAAAAGTTGGGATGATTCTGATAATGATGAAGATGAGGAAGTTGGAAACTATGCTCTAATGGCTTTGGAGTAAGGTGAATCATCCTCATCAAAAGCACATGTACCAACTCTTACCACCATTGATTTAAATGTGAATCAATATAAGGAAACTGTTGAAAAGATGAGCACAGAGATGTTTCACATTCATACAAGTATGGTGGCTGCAAATCAAGAAGTAAGCAGATTGACAAAAATGAATGAGAAGCTTGAAAATGAAAAACAAGGAACTGAATTTTTGATAGTGGAGCTTGAAGCTGTGAAACAAGAAAATGTTTTTCTGAAGAACAAGCTCAAGTATGCAAATGAGCTTGAAGCTGTGTTAAGGGAAAAACTGGAGAAAAATGAAGTGAAGTTGAAGTCCTTCAGGAATGCATCTGAATTGGTTGGTCAATACCATGAGAAAAACAAGCCATGTGCAAACATTGTTATTGCTCTTGATTATGATGCCTTGAACAACAAGAATAAAACATGAGTGGCAAAAGAAAAGCAACATAGAATGAAAATATTCCAGCAATGCTGAAAAAGGTTGGGTCACCTATGTTCAAGGCTTGTGAAGTAAACTTCAGTGAAGAAGAGTTGATTATCAAGCAAGAAATTGCAGATGAGGATAATGAGAGGAAAAGTGCAAATTCAACTCAATCTTCTAAGATTGAAGAAAATCTCATGGACAATCAAAGCACCAAGACTCCTGTCAAAGAAATAAAGATTGAAGATGCAAGAAAGAAGAAGAAAAATAGAAATGGGAAAATAGGGATAAACAAAAATAATAATTTTTCTTATGTTGCAGATGGTCCAAGAAAGAAGTGTAAAAAATATGGCTCTGTAAATCATCTAACTTACCTTTGTAAAAAGGTTGTTAGCAAGCCAACTGAAGGAGTATGTAAATACAATGAAGCAAATGCAAATGATCCCTACTCATTCTGTGACAAGTTTGAATGCATCCCTTGCAACTTGAAAGTGATGAAGAGTTGCCACAAACTGAGAGTAGATCTTAAAGAAACAAAAATTGGGTCTACATCAGATAGGGAAAATGCACAACAGTCATTGAATTCTATTTTACCAGAAAAAACTCACTCTACTTCTGGTAGATCAGTTAACAAGAAGAAAGTACCCAACATTGTTTGGGTTGCTAAATATACTTAAATCTCTTTGTATGCAGGAAAAAGTGAAAAAATTCATATGGATCATTGACAGTGGATGTTCCAGGCATATGACAGGTGATAAGGCCCTGCTATCATAATTTGAGGAGAAGGTTAGCCCTTTGGTGACCTTTGGAGACAACAACAAAGGATTCACAATAGATATGGCAAGATTGTTTTTGGAAATGTTGTCATTGATGATGTAGCACTGGTTGTTGGTCTTGAAGTGAATCTTCTAAGTGTCAGCCAATTTGCAGACAAAGGTTTTGAAGTCTTATTCAACAAAGAAGAATGCACTTTTATCAGCAAGAAAACTGGTGAAATTGCTCTGAGAGGAGCAAGGAAAGGAAGCTTATTTGTTGCAGATTTGAACTCAACAAATAAGGATGAATTTTTTTGCTTCTATACCAAGGCATCAGAAGAGCAAAGTAAGCTATGGCATAAGAAATTATCTCACTTGAACTTCAAAGCAATCAATACTCTGGTTAAGAAGGAGTTAGTAAGAGACGTGCCCAAACTAGAATTTGCTCAAATTGAGGTCTTGAAGCTTGTCAGAAAGGAGAAATTAAAAGATCAAGTCATAAGTCAAAACTGTGATTCTATAAGTGCAACATGCAACTTATTCACATGGACTTGTTTGGGCCATAAATGTCTTATCAATTTCAAGAACAAATATGCACTTGTGATGGTGGATGATTTCTCAAGATACACCTGGGTAGAGTTCATGCCCTCTAAAGATGAAACTCCACACATCATAATTGAGCACATCAAGAAGATAGAAAAACAGGATGAAGATCACAATTTTGTAAAAAGATTGAGAAGTGATAATGGGACAAAATTCAGAAATGCAACATTGAGTGAATTCTGCAAAAGTATGGGCATTGTTCAAGAATTCTCAGCTGTTACAACACCTCAACAAGATGGAGTAGTTGAAAGAAAGAACAGAACATTAGTTGAAGCTGCTAGAAATGCTACAGATGCCAAACAGCCAACAAGTTTCTGGGAAGAGGCTGTTAACACTGCATGTTACACTCAGAACAGATACCTCATTAACAAGACACATGGAAAATCACCTTACTCAATCATGTCTAAGAGAAAGCCTACTGTAAAACATATTCATGTGTTTGGAAGCAAGTGTTACATTTTGAAAGACAACTCGGAATATGTGGGAAATTTGACTCAAAGTTTTGAAGCATTTTTTCTGGGATATTCATTGGAGAGAACTGCCTACAAGGTCTATGTGATAGATCAAAAGAAAATTATGGAAAACACAGATGTGAACTTTGATGATGACAAGTGTCCAGGCTTAGAATGCCATGATATAAATGAAGCTGAAGTCCTTGTATTTGAAAACCTCAACATTGATAGTGATTCTGATGGTGATGATGAAGTCAATGCACAACAAATGATTAATGAAGAATCTACAGGATAATAGAATCAGGGAAATGCAAACTCATCTCAAACACCTGATTTTGATAGCACAAACTCAGGGGGAGAAAGAAGAATCTACAAATCATACCAACAATGAAGAAAATGATGAAGGCACCAGTCAACAAACTCACACCAGAAAATGGGATAGGAGTCACAATCCTAATGCAATAATTGGTGATCCTAATGTTGGTGTAAGGACTAGGAGTGCAACTGCTAATGAGTGCCTACATGCATGCTTTCTATCTCAAGTTGAGCCTAAGAAAATTGAAGAAGCTCTAATGGACCCTGATTGGATATCTGCTATGCAAGAGGAGCTCAATAAGTTTGAAAGAAACAAAGTTTGAGAGTTAGTTCCTGCATCAAAGAATAGAAGTGTAATTGGAACAAAGTGGGTGTACAGGAACAAGATGGATGAAAATGGTGTGGTTACTAGAAACAAAGCAAGGTTGGTTACAAAAGGCTACTCACAGGAGGAAGGGATTGATTATGATGAAACTTTTGCTCCAGTTGCAAGACTTGAAGCAATAAGGATTTTTCTAGCATTTGCTGGACACACAAATTTCAAAGTGTATCAAATGGATGTGAAAAGTGCCTTCCTAAATGGTGAGTTAGAAGAAGAAGTGTATGTGCAACAGCCACTTGGCTTTGAAGATCCTGAATTTCCAAACTTTGTGTATAAACTACTCAAGGCTCTATATGGATTAAAGCAGGAACCTAGAGCTTAGTATGATATATTGTCAGAATTTCTGCTTAAATACGGTTTTACTAGAGGTACAATAGACAAAACTCTCTTCTACAAAAACCATGGTAACGACAAGATTCTAGTCCAGATATATGTAGATGACATTATTTTGGATCTACAAATGAGAAGCTGTGCCAAAGATTCTCTAAGCTTATGTAGAGTGAATATGAAATGAGCATGATGGGAGAATTAAGTTATTTTCTTGGACTTCAAGTTAGTCAAAGAAATGATGGAATTTTCATCAGCCAAACCAAGTATGTCAAGGATTTATTAAAGAAGTTTGGTATAGTTGATTGTTCACCTGCTTCTACACCAATGTCTACTGCAAAAAAGTTGGATAAAGACAGGAAAGGCAAGAGCGCAGATATTTAAGGTTTTAGAGGGATGATTGGATCATTGCTGTACTTGACTGCAAGTAGACCAGACATAATGTTTGCAACATGTCTTTCTGCAAGATTTCTAGCCAATCCAAAAGAATCACATTTGATTGCTGTTAAGAGGATTTTCAGATACTTGAAGGGGACTCTTAACTTGGGATTATGGTATCCTAAGGGAACTGGTTTTGAAGCTGTTGGTTACACAGATGCATATTTTGCTGGATGTAGGTGGACAGAAAGAGTACTAGTGGGAGCTGTCAATTTCTTGGACAAAGACTTGTATCCTGGCATAGCAAGAAACAACAATCTGTGTCAACTTCCACAACTGAAGTTGAATACATAGCTGCTGGAAGTTGCTGTGCTCATGTGCTTTGGTTTAGAAATCAGCTAATGGACTATGGCCTAGTGTTACACAAAATTCCCATTATGTGTGACAATACTAGTGCTATATCTCTAGTGGCTAATCCAGTTAACCATTATAGAACAAAGCACATTGATGTAAGGTATCAATTTATTAGAGAACATGCTGCAAATGGTACCATTGAACTCATGTTTTTCCAACAGAAAAATAACTAGCTGACATTTTCACTAAACCTTTGGATGAAGCTACTTTCACTAGACTTATAGGTGATATTGGAATGCTAAATTTTTCATCCTAATGCAAGAACTCAGCTAGTGTGTTGCAGCAGATTAATTTCCAGTAAATCTAAATCAATTTGATTTTATTGGAAATTAACTAAAATATGAAGTATAAATATTTCAGAAATCTCTGCATATTTTTTCTTCAAAATAAAAACTCAACTTGGAAGTTTTCAAATTATAAGTAAACTGCTAAATTTTTAATTTACATCCTTAATATGTAAAATTAACACAAGGCAAAATTATAGTAATCAAAAGTATATAGAGAACTGAGTTCTCGATAAGTCTAATTGACTTCTCGACAAGTCATTTTAGAACTTCTCAAGTGAGTTCACGACAAGTCAATTTACTAACTTCTCGAGTGACTTCTCGAGTGACTTCTCGAGTGACTTCTCGAGTGACTTCTCGATAGGCTTAAATATGACTTATCGATAAGTCCTTGTAGAGATCTCTACTAGTGTTAATTCACAGAGTTCTCTACAAGTACAATTTTTGTCTTATCAATAACTCAGAACTGAAATAATTTAATTTAATAAATTATTTTGTAAAATACTTTTAGAAAATCTATTCTAATTTTATTTTGAATTTATTCAAATAAAATTTAGAATTAATTCATCCATTTTTGGACAAACTGGGAAATTATTTGACATCTCGATAAGTCAATTTTTAGTTCTCTATAAGAGTAATTTATTATGACTTCTCGATATGCTTTTCATCTCTTAAAATGACTTCTCAATAGACAAACTTCAAACATCTATTTTTGAGTTCTCGACAAGTCATTTACTTTTACTATAATACCCAGACTTCTCGATACATACATACTATAACTTTCGAGATCTCAAGTGACCTAGCTTTTAATCCAAAACTGATTTCTCTCTCATTTTTCACTCTTTCTCACAAATCTCTTTTACCCACTAAACTTCATACTCATATCAATGGCAGCCAACAATCTTGTACCTTTTATCCCCAAGGAAACCAATTTTCTTGCATTTCTAGATGCAAATCAAGCACTTAAATTTTTTCAGTGCTTTGTTAAGTTCTTTTCTGAGACCTACTTTGTAGGTGCTCTAACTGCTAGTCCTGTGTTGTATTTAGATGTGTTAGGTGATTTTCGGAACACAACAACAACTAGGACAGTTGTGCATGAGAATCAAGCTGCAACTATAGTGATAAACTGCACAATCAAGGGACAGCAGGTGGAGAATCTTGAGGATGATGTCAACAAGGCTTTGGGCATTCCTACTAACAATCTAGTGGATGCTCCAACTCAGGATGAGTTGCATGAGTTCATGAACTTCATTAATTATTCTGAGAGGATTAACCTGGCAAGCTTGAACAAGAAGAACTTGAGGAAGAATGGTCCTTCTTCTTTGATTCAGTGATAAGGGCATTCACTTGCAGAAAGTCAGGATTTGACAACATACCCAGTGTTGTTCAGAAGCTGGTCTACTCCATGGCTCACAACAAATAGATAAATGTAGGACACTACATATTGGAGGAGCTGAGCACCAGGTTAAAAATGCCATTGGAGTTAAGAGGTAAGGAGATCTTTCTGCCTAGATTTATTATGTCAGCTTTAAATTATAAAGTAAATGACATACATATGCTAGAAGGTGTAAACATGACACTAATTTGCAATTATAAGCAAGTATCCAAAATTCTATCTGGATCACTTCTTACTAAGAATAAGGTTCCAGTAAGTCTTAAGTTAACACCTTTCATGATTGAAAGATTTAAGACTTACCCTTATTCTAGGCCAAACATGAGAAGTAGTGGTAATCAATCTAGCATAGCTAGGATCCCTGAACCTGTGGAAGCACAAACACAGGAATACCAACAGGGATCTTCCCAAGCTGCAACCATTCTTTCAAAACCTTTAGAAGCTAGGCAACCAACCACCTCATCTTCTCAAAAGGATGAGGTGAGTAAAAAGAAGAGAAAGGGAGCAACCTTAACTGTTGTAACTGAGAGTGGTGAGGATATAGCTGAAAAAGAGTCACCTTTGGTCAAGAGATCCAAAAGGAGTAAGAAAACTGATATGACCACTCAAGTCACCTCTGTATCCTCCCAACAGGATGCGGTTATAAAAGCACCTAGTAGTGAGTCTACACAGCCTACACCTGAAGCAATTCAAGTGTATGGTAGGAGAAACAAGAAAGGCACACACTGTGAGGACATATTATTTGAAGTTCCCTCATCCATTCAGGGGGCTGCCAACACTCACACTTGAACAACCATCTCTTATCTCTAAAATTTCTTCTCTTCCATCTGCACTTGAGTCTAACTCTCAAGTGCAAGAAAAATCAATTGACTTAGCTCAAGAAGCTTTGCTCACCACCCAGACACTCCATTTAGATGGTGAGAGGCTACATGCTGGGGTAGACCTTGATGACACTATCACAAATATGGGAGATTCATCAGTTTTTACTGAAGACCCCATGGATACTTCTAATGCACCTTCATGTGCAAAATAGTCTTCACAGACTGAAATGTTTGAGGGTAGTACTCCTGAGGGGGATCTATTAAATCCTCCCAATTTTAATTGGAGGCCCCTCATGTAGGAGCAACTCCCTCACAACGCTTGCATAAATTTCCTTGGCAGTTGAAGCTATGAGTACAATTTCCCAGATCCTGTCATAGGGGAGGCAAGTATAGCAAATTCAAGTGCTAGTGTGTTGCAAGACACACAAGGGTTTGAAGACTGTTTACATGGCAGTAACCCAGTCAAATCCCCTCCATTTCAATTGGAGGTTCCCACTTCAAGTGAGGAACAACAACTAGCCATAACCACAGAGCAATCTGTGAGTAAATCTGTGACTCCGGTCACAGGTGTTTCTGAACCTTCTACCTCACAACCTCATATTCTAATTCTCAGTGGCTACAAGAATCTGGCTCTTAACCAACTTCTGTAGATGATCTACTAGTGGAGCAGATTTCTGGGGACTAGCCAACATCTCACACACATCTTTGACTTGCAATATGAGCAACCAAGACTATCAAGCTATCATGCTTACTTACAATGAAGAGGTTGATGAGCAAAAGGAGAAGATTGTCAATGATGCTGAGCAAGAGAGGAATATGGATGCATGGCTGTCAGATGATTTTTCCTTAGAAATGGATCAAGTTTTGCCAAATTCAGAGAAGAATACATTACTATTTTAGGCAGCAATACAAAAGACTTGAATCCACAATCTGTCTATGATGCCATAATAGATGTATACAAGGCTCAACTCAAGGCATTTCATCTGTTTGGAAAGTCTCTTGAAATCAAGCTTACTGGTCATGAAGATAGAATCAGGAAACTGGTGAATGAGAAAATGGACAAGATTATACCAACCTTAAGAGCAGATCTCTACCAAATTTAAGCATTTTACTGAGCAAATGGCAAGGATGGATCTTGCTTCTATTGAGAAAGAAATCAAAAATCTCAAACAATCTTTCATCAATCTCAATGAAATAATCCAGAAACAAATCACTCACTCAAATGACACTAAGGTCAAGCTGGATCAACTTCAATAGAGCAGATATGAGCCATCGGCTTTGCTAAGGAAGGAATCAAACACGATGTAGATGAAACATTTGGTACATCTACTAGCTCCTGTTCAAGCCTGGCTCCATCTCCACTAATCTCCAAATTCAGTCACTGCAAGGCCAAGTCTCCTTACCGCAAGACACCAACTCTTCTCTCACTGCACAAGTTCAAGCCTTGACATCTGTAGTCAAGAGCAACAAATAGGACATCAGACCCTGGTGGACTCTCACAAGCATCCTCAAATGCAGAATTCTGTAGCTTTGGGAGCCATCATAGGAAAACTCAACATACCACTACCCTCCCTACCTGAACAAGTGAGGCCAGAAATTCCAACTCCCCTCCTCATGCCTGTCACCAAGACTAGGGGAGATTGAGGCTAGAATTGAACAATCTAAGGGTCAAAGCTCAAATGCTAAACTAGATGTTGGAAAGGAAGACTTCAAAGGGCTTGTAGATGGACCAAATCAAGATCAAGAATTCAATGATCTTCTTGCAGCACTGAGAGTCTCCTTTAAAAACAACTATATGACTTGCAAGAAAGCCCTGCCAAGAGCATTAACTTCTTAAGGTAGTGATAATGAAGTTAAATGACTTTCCTAGAGAAAAGGATTTTTATGAACATTAATGATGGTGATATGGACAGGTGCATTAAGGTGACTCTTGAAAATCTCCAAACTCTAAGAGCATCTGAACTTGATGTGATGATTGACAGAGTAAATCCAGTCATTCCAGAGGATACTCAACTTCTCCAAGAGCTTAAAAAGGCACAGATAGGAGCTTTTCCAGAAGCCTATCTATATCCAAATTAAAGAATAGTTTACATCTGCCCAATGACCAAACAAGCCAGACACCTTCTTGTTCTAAAACACTGTGTCAGATCCAACATGAGGCTGATCATGACTTTACATTTTGACTTGAAATGGAAAAAGAACAGGAAGCATGAAGATGAGCAGATGATAAACATTCTGGAGAAGTATGTTGTGAACCCTGACATCATGCTGCCAAATCTACAATATATCTAAGAAAAGACAAGGATGATGATGAGCATAAGAAGATGATCAAAAACCTTCTGGCTCAAATCCAAGTCAATTCTCTAAACCATCTGGCAGCAAGGGTGAAGAGAAGAAGAAGGAGGATGACAAGAAAGATGAAGAGAAAAGAGAAGGAGTGAGAGGAGGAGCAAAAAGAAACCATGATGGCTCCTAAACACAACAAGCCCTAAAAAATCCAAACAAACCTAGCTCAACCTTTACCTCAACCTTCAAAAACAACCATCTCAAACATTATACCATCTCAAACCTCAAAACCTAAATTTCTCTAAAACAAACAACCAACTCATTCCTAAAAATTCCAATCACCTCAAGCCAAACTAATCTCAAGAAAATCACAACCTTACCATTAGCCAAGCCTTCACTGAAACTAAATCACAAATCTATTGGGAGAAAGCCTAAGAAAGTCATCCTACAAAAATAGAAGAAGTCACTGAAAGGGCCATCTGAAACTATTTTAAGCAATCTGACTTTCTACCATTGAACTGGGGCATCTTAGATGAAGATTATTTTCAATAACTTGCTTGAGGAAATAGTCAGAGTATGGGTTGTGTCTCTAAGGGAAGTTAGAATATATTATGAAGATGGATCCTTCACTTTTCCTTGGCTGCTCTCTACTGGATTCACTTTCTCCCACAGAAATTAAAAGAGTGATAAGTCTGCTAAAGGATAGGATTCTGCTACTAGAGCAAGGAGATCAATTCTGGATGAATGGTTGATTGAGAGAGAAGAAAGAAGAAAAATGAATGAAGCTGAGTATGAGGAAAGGAAGAGAAGGTATGATGAAGAACTTGAATTGTTCATAAGAAGGTCTGAAGAGTTGAAGGCTAAAGGAAGAAGCAGAATATCCAAAATGGAAAATTTCTCAACATCAAAGCTGGCCAATTCTCAAGGTTTAGAATTGATTTACTGAATAGTGGTTATCCAAGGGATGCAAGGTTTAAGATAGTAGAAGCTTTAAGTTGAACCCCTATTGTAGAAGAGCTAGAAATTCTTGTTCAACTAAGGGATATTCTTAGCAAAGAAACTGAAGCAAAAACTGTATTTACTTGATCCTTGTATCTACTTGTAACTTGTAAATATTCTATTTGTATAAAAGATGTAATTGTGCCAATTTTCATATAAGTACCTTTCTTTCCATTTTATCTTGGTGTTAGTCTTGTTAACATGCATGAATTTATGTTAAGCAATCTTCTCACAAATTGGGGGAGATTGTTGTGTAAGACATGCCTGTATCTCAACAAGACTAAGTCATATTGACAACCCTAAATAAGTTGTATTGTTATCTTAGTTTGTATTTATACTTGTAACTTTTTAAAGTTTGTAAAAATGCAAAGGAACATACTGGAGTCTTTTTCCTGAAATAGTATCAAGCCTAAGGATTCTTTCTGGAAGAAGATCAAGAAGATCATGCCTCAGAAGAATTTTGAAGAAGCTTGGAGTTAAATAAATCTGTTTGGATGAAAAATACTCTAAGTCAAGATCTCTACAAGTCACAGATTTAGTGTTATAGAGAAGTCATTCGAGAACTCCAAATGACTTATCGAGAAGTCAGGAAAGCTACTAGAGAACTCAGAGAGATATCGACAAGTCAAGAAGATATGAAGGTTGGAGATATCGACAAGTCATTTCTTCACTAGAGAACTCAGAGTTATCGATAAGTCTACATTCATTAGAGAAATTTGAGTTATCGATAAGTCAAAGTCCACTAGAGAACTCAGAGATATCGATAAATCATAATTCATTAGAGAACTCTAAGTTGTCGACAGGTCAAAGTGAAGACATGATGCTGAGAGATCTCGACAAGCCAAAGTTTCATTCGAGAACTCAAAGACCTCTATAAGTCAAATTCATTAGAGCATTAAAGATCTCGATAAGTTAATATACTTATCGAGATGTCAAGATATCTATATGCCTCAATTGGAGATCTCAAGTTAAATTCTCAAAGTACAAAATTACATACCAGTTCAATATCCAAGATAAACAATCAACAAACAATCCAACCAGCTGATTGACAAGTCTACAAAAAGCAGCTTGAAGGATGTGCGAGATCAATGGTGAAGATTAACTGACAAAAGAAGATCAAGATAATCACAGGATGCTAAAGATATGTTAAGCCAGAAATAGAAGGTTCACTTTTCCTACAATGGAAATGACAAGTGACAGTTTAGTAAATGATAATAGCATATGTTATTGTACACTGTGTAAACTAGTAGTTAACTGATTTATAAGTTAACACTGGTCTTTTGTTAGTGGTAACAATCTAGATAGAAAATCTTGTAATTATCTCAAGAAGAAGCTAAGCTCTTTAAACAAAGAGCCTAGAAATTTTGTAGCAAACCATTCTTGATTTTTAATATAAAAATTAAGTGAGTTTTGAAAAGATTGTGTTCTTATTTATTGAATGCTTATTCACTGCATAAACACATCTTCTCTACAAGATTAAATTTACTTTTTCAAACCATAAACATTCAAGAAAAGCCTAAAAATATCAAAAACACATTCACCCCCCCTTCGTGTGTTATTCATTTCTTAACAAAGAAATGTATTACAAATGTGGTTACCTAATACATACTAAGAAGTTAACTTGTAAACAAAAGCTATCATAAATACAAACTAATTTTACGATATAATTATACATATATTTTCTTCTAATACATTCTACCCGAGTAAGATAAGTCACAGGGTTGGCTTGTTTCCAAAGAGAAAGAAAATGAAGTGGAGAATCATACTTTTCATACCTTGGCCGAGAGATTTTACTGGTGAAGAGCTTGGAACAACTGAGCTGAAGTGAAGACTTGTTTGGCCTGCATCTTAGTTAGATACACATAAATACTAGATGTCTATATCCTGCAATCTCAACTGAACATTATCAACTAACTCATGTTCCAGCATATATTTGATTAGTGATACATCTGTTTAGAACAAAGACATGAGTATATAATAATTAGCTACAGGAGCAGAAAGTTTAAGAACAAGTGAATCAAGCTAATATTGGAATTAAGTCACAGATCTCAGCATGAATTACTAATTGCATTGCAGATTAGTAGTATAGTACATGGACATATACAAATGTATGTTTCTTAGCTTTAACTTTTAGCTTATATATGTAAAAAAAACTTTGAATTCTAGACTAAGTTAAGATAGCTTGCTCAATTTTTAAGAAGAGAGTTCAGTTTAAAGTGTCAAGATAAAGATACTAGCAATATACTAATCACTATATTCAATTTAATTCCTAAACCGACTGGTTTGCTACCAAGACACCATGTTATATTTTGTTAAGTTATCTGGAGTCTTGTTCTGGTAGAGAGTGTCAAATAAGATTTGGACACTTTATATTTGTAAATTTTAATTGAACCTGTAAACATAAGAATATTCACCACAATGTCTCATTTCTGTATTTTAACTTTATGACATCAAAATTTGCAAAGTAACTGAAATTTACATATCAAACTATATCAAAGATCAAGATGACAGGTCAGTTTAAAGTATTAGGCCAGAATTCATCAAATATACCAATTACTATATTTAATCTAATCTGGTTCATGCAAAAGCTTGTTAGAAATGTAATAGTAGATCAGTTTAAAGCAAATGGGCCAAATATATTACACTGAACAAAAGTTTTCTTATGAATCAGTGTGGTTCATTGATTAATTCGAACAAAATTATGCACCTGTTTAAGTTACAAAACATCATAAGTGCATCCACTTCTTAAATGCAAGTATCAAATAGCACAATTATTACAATCATCCAACATAATTAATGTGTATAAACAAAATTGTTAAGTGGCATTTATGACACTTATTTATGCTCTAATAAGCTTTGAATTGATGTACTTGTACTCAAGTTATTTGTGTTTTAACGTGTTTTCAAGTGTTTTTGCATTTCAAGCTTTACTTCGTGAATCAGGTGAATTAGCATGGTTTTAATGCTAATATGGTGTTTAGGAGGTGTGCAAGTAAAAGCTTGAAGATTGGCTCGAAGCTGCAATAAATAAAGGAGAAGAAATAAGAATTTATGACAGGAGGTCAGCGCGCCCGCGCTGTGATAGGGCGCGGCCGCGCCATGAAGCAGGGAGCCGGCGTGCCCGCGCTTTTGAAGCTCGCGGATGCGCCGTGTCGGGATAATAAAATCCTGTTTTTATTCTAATTTAATTTTCTGGACCCCTGGGATGCATGGACTGCTATATAAACATGTTTTATGTTGTTTTTAATAATAAGAAAAGTCAGAGACGACCTGAGCGCAAGGAGAAGAAGGTAAGAGACGTCTTGGCACAATTCAACATAGGTGAAGACGATCTAGTTTATTCTTGTGAATCTTTATTTAAGTTGTATTTGGATGCTTGTTTGTTATTTTGCTGAACCTATACTCTCATTGTACTTGGTTTTATTTATTCGTATAAAGACTACGTTTGCTATTTCATGTTTTCATCGGAACCCATGTTGATAATGAGTCCGATCATGGGCTAATCGTTATCGTGGGATTATAGCGGATTTACTTATGGATTTATTTAGTTAAATTATTTGTATGCCTTAGTATGTGGTGATTGTTTGATATCCTAGTATTGGTTGTGCTTATTCGTCTTATGAGCGTCGCGAACTTATAAGATAACGTGTTAATTCTTAATGAAGCAAAAGTGAATTTAAGGATTTAGAACTTACCATGCTAGCATAGGTTCATGTCATTGTTATGCCTGATTCGTAGGTAATTTTAACCATCTTACTTGCCCTGTGTAATCAAGATAGATAACTTGTGCTTAAACCGTTATGTTGTCAAATTCTATAGACATATAGGGTCTCAATATAATTGGTGCCTATTTAGCTTTTATCTCTTTTGTGGATGTCTGGTAGAATGGTACTCGTGCAATGGAAGTTGGCATTTATCAGTTTCGTGTTATCTGATTATTATCATCACCATTGCATGCTAAGGTTAAGAATAATAAGGCTATTGAATGAAGTATTTAATGAAGTTAGAATCCCATGTTTGTCATATATATCAATTCAGTCAATCATATCCTCATAGTTATAATTGCTAGTATAATTCTTAGTTATAAACAACCTCAATTTGTTATCGTCTTAGCAGTGGATAATAACCATACATTGTTGCTTAGGTGTATAAATTAAATAGTTAACCAATACAGTCTATGTGGGAACGAACTAGAAAAGATTCTATACTACTTGCAAACTCGTATACTTGCGGGTAATAGCGCATGTTTAGCGGCTAACAAGTTTTTGGTGCCACTGCCGGGGACTGCAGTGTTAATTTATTTGTTTATGTGCTTTCCATCAGTGATCGTTAAAGTTTATTGACTCGGACATTATTACTTATTTATTTCCTTGTTTTATTTCTGGTACTCTAGCGAGGGTGTATGCATACGCGTTCGCGTACTCGTAAGAGAACTCTCGATAAATCTGAGGAAGAACTTGTGGTACTCTAGCGAGGAATGCTCTTACTCAGTTTGCTCAGCAAACTGGAGAATCTCTGTGTGAGGCTTGGGATCGATATAAGGAGATTCTAAAAAAGTGCCCACACCACGGCATGCCTGATTGGATGATCATTAACTGTTTCTACAATGGATTGGGTGCTACTTCTAGGCCCATGCTTGACGCAGCATCAGGAGGAGCCTTGTGGGCTAAAAGCTACGATAAAGCTTATCAACTCATTGAACTGATGGCTTCTAATGAGTACCAGAATCCTGCACAGAGACTTACTTAGGGAAAGGTAGCAGGGATTCTGGAGTTGGATACAGCAACTGCTATCGCTACTCAACTTAAGCTAATAGTGGAGTTAATCAAATAACTAGTGTTTGTGAGCTATGTGCTGGTGCCCACGAGACTGATCAGTGTGTAATTTCTAATGAATCAGCTCAATATGTGAGCAACTTCCAGCGATCACATCAACCAGCGTCAGCCACCTATCATCCCAACAACCGCAACCATCCTAATTTTAGTTGGAGCAATGCTCAGAATGCGGTTCAACAGCCTTATCATCCGTATACAACTAAGCAGTACAACCCCCCTGGTTTTCAGCAACCACAGTATGTGCCAAAGCAACAACTTCAGCTGCAACCAGCTAATGAAAAATCCAAATTAGAGGAGTTAAAGCTTTTATGCAAAAGTCAAGTTGTTTCTATCAAGACCTTGGAAAATCAAATTGGGCAAATTGCCAATGCCTTGCTAAATCGTCAACCTGGTACTCTACCTAGTGACACTGAAGTGCCAGGAAAGTTTCTATCAAGATCTTGGAAAATCAAATTTGGAAAATTGCCAATGCCTTGCTAAATCATCAGCCTGGTACTCTACCTAGTGACACTGAAGTGCCAGGAAAGAAGGAAGCTAAGGAGCAGGTAAATGCAATTACTTTGAGGTCTGGGAAGGTTGTGAATTCTGATCAAACTCAAGAGTTGGCTGAAGAAGCTGTGGCTGAGAAAGAAGTAGAGCAACAGGATAAAGAAGTGGAACCAAGGAAGACTACTGTTGAGCACACCCTGCCTGAGGGTAATACAGGGGAGAAATAGATCTATCCTCCACCGCCTTTTCCCAAGCGGCTACAGAAGAAAAAGCTGGACAAGCAATTTGAGAAGTTTCTGGAGGTGTTCAAGAAACTTCATATCAAAATATCTTTTGCTGAGGCTCTCGAGCAGATGCCTAGTTACGTAAAGTTTATGAAAGGTATTCTATCTCCGAAGGTAAAGCTGGATGATTTAGAGACTGTCGCTCTCAAGGAGGAATGCAATGCTGTGCTGCAACAAAAGTTGCCTCCGAAGCTTAAAGATCTAGGAAGCTTCACCATTCAATGTACTATTGGAAAAGTGTCTTTTGACAGATGCTTATGTGACTTGGGAGCTAGCATCAATCTGATGCCTTTGTCTATCTTTACAAAGTTGAATTTACCTGATCCAAAGCCTACATATATGACCTTGTAGTTGGCCGATCGTTCTATTACATACCCGCGAGGTATTGTGGAGGATGTCTTGGTCAAAGTGGATAAACTCTTCTTCCCTGCTGATTTCGCCATTCTTGATTTTGAGGAGGATAAGAAGAATCCCATAATCTTGGGGAGACCTTTCTTGGCGACTGGTCGAACTTTGATTGATGTGCAAAAGGGTGAACTAAAAATGCGAGTGCTAGATCAGGATGTTACTTTGAATGTGTTCAATGCTATGGAATTTCCTACTGATAATGAGGAGTACTGCTTCAAAGCGGAGTTGGTCAATTCGGTGGTCACATCGGAACTTGATCAATTGCTAAGGTCTGATGCCTTAGAAAAAGCCTTATTTGGGAATTCAGATAGTGAAGATGACGAAGGTGAAGAGCAATTGCAATATTTGAATGCTTCTCCCTGGAAAAGAAAGATTGATATGCCTTTTGAATCTTTTGGCAAAGAGGAATTGGATAAAGCTACTAAACGACTCAAGCCATCTATTGAGGAAGTTCCTACTCTTGAGCTTAAGCCTTTACCTGAGCATTTGAGGTATGTGTTTTTAGATGATGCATCTACTCTTCCTGTTATTATTGCATCTGACCTTTCAGGTAGTGAGGAAGACAAGCTTTTGAGAATTTTGAGAGATTTCAAATCGACAATTGGATGTACTATAGCAGATATTAAGGGAATCATCCCTTCTTACTGTATGCATAAAATTCTTCTAGAGGAAGGTAGCAAGCCTATAGTCGAGCAGCAAAGAAGACTTAATCCTATCATGAAGGAGGTAGTGAAGAAGGAAATTCTAAAGTGGATAGATGCAGGGATCATCTACCCTATTTCTGACAGTTCTTGGGTAAGCTCAGTTCAATGTGTGCCAAAGAAAGGTGGATTTACTGTGGTGGCAAATGAGAAGAATAAGCTTATCCCTACAAGAACAGTCACGGGATGGAGAGTTTGTATGGAATATCGTAAGCTGAACAAAGCCACGAGGAATGACCATTTTCCATTGCCTTTCATTGATCAGATGCTCGACAGGTTGGCTGGTCATGAGTATTACTGTCTTCTGGATGGCTATTCGGGTTACAATCAGATTTGTATAGCTTCGGAAGATCAGGAGAAGACTACCTTCATTTGTCCATTTGGTACTTTCGCCTTCAGACGAGTTTCTTTTGGTCTGTGTGGTGCACCAACCACGTTTCAGATATGTATGATGGCCATTTTTCAGATATGATTGGCCAGAATGTGGAGGTGTTTATGGATGCCTTCTCAGTCTTTGGCGATTCTTTTGATGAATGCTTGTAAAATTTGGGACACGTTCTCAAGAGGTGTGTTGAGACCAATATGGTTCTCAATTGGGAGAAATATCATTTTGTGGTGCGTCAAGGCATTATTCTCGGGCATAAGGTTTCTAATAAAGGTCTAGAGGTGGACAAGGCTAAGGTGGGGGGTCATTGAGAATCTTCCTCCACCTATTTCTGTCAAGGGGATCCACAGTTTTCTTGGTCATGCGGGGTTCTACAGGCATTTCATCAAGGACTTCTCGAAAATTTCAAAACCTTTATGCAGTCTGCTAGAGAAAGATATTCCTTTTAAATTCGATGACGAGTGCCTTGTAGCTTTTGAAACTTTGAAGAAGAGTTTAATCACGGCACCTGTCATAACTGCACCTGATTGGAATGAGCCTTTTGAGATGATGTGTGATGCAATTAATTATGCAGTTGGAGTAGTTCTTGGGAAGAGAAAGAACAATATATTTCATGTAGTCTACTATGCTATTAAGACTTTAAACGGTGTTCAAATGAATTACACTACTACGGAGAAAGAACTTTTGGCCATTGTCTACGGTTTTGAGAAATTTCATTCTTATCTACTTGGGACTAAGGTGATAGTTTTCACTGATCACGCTGCCATTCGATATCTAGTCTCAAAGAAGGACTCGAAGCCTAGATTGATTCGATGGGTTCTTTTTCTCCAAGAATTTGAATTAGAGATCAAGGACAAAAAAGGTACTAAAAATCAAGTTGATGATCATCTCTCGCATTTAGAGAATCCTAATGCCACTTCATTGGACAAGACATTGATAAATGAGTCTTTTCCCGATGAGCAGCTGTTTGGAGTACAAGAAGAAGAACCATGGTTTGCAGACATTATGAATTATCTGGTAAGTAATATCATGCCTCCCGACTTATCTTCTGCTCAAAGGAAGAAGTTTCTTCATGATGTGAAGTGGTATATGTGGGATGAGCCATTTCTTTTTTGCCAAGGAGTTGACGAAATCATCAGAAGATATATTCCTCACAGCAAAACAGGGGGGGGGGGAGATCTTGCGAGATTGTCATTCAACGACTTATAGAGGACATTATGGTGGAGAAAAGACAACAACTCGTGTTCTTCAAGCAGGTTTCTTTTGGCCAACGATATTTAAAGATGCTCATCAGTTCATTTTGAAATGTAATCGATGTCAACGAGTGGGTAATATGTCTAAGAGGGATGAGATGCCTCTTAATGTGCTTCTCGAAGTTGAGGTCTTCGATGTTTGGGGAATTGACTTCATGGGGCCATTTGTCTCGTCTTGTAACAATCAGTATATCTTGTTGGCAGTTGATTATGTGTCGAAATGGGTTGGAGTTAAGGTGTTTCCAACAAATGATGCGCAAGTGGTGCTTAATTTTCTTCACAAGTAAATCTTCAAAAGGTTTGGAACTCCAAGATTCATAATCAGTGATGAGGGGTCGCATTTTTGCAATCGCAAGTTCACTGCTATGATGAAAAGGTATAATGTGAATCATCACATTGTTACTGCTTATCATCCTCAGACGAATGGTCAAGCTGAGGTATCTAATAGGGAGATCAAGCGCATATTGGAGAAAGTGGTATGTCCATCAAGGAAGGATTGGTCTTTAAAGCTTGATGAAGCTGTTTGGGCGTATAGAACAACATACAAAACTCCATTGGGAATGTCACCGTATCAGCTGGTATATGGTAAGGGGTGTCATTTGTCTTTGAAGCTCGAGCTTAAGGCATATTGGGCTTTGAAGAAATTGAATCTGGACTTGGATGCAACTGGAAAGAAGAGAAAACTTCAGTTAAATGAACTTGACGAGTTTCAGCTTCAAGCCTATGAGAACAATAAGATGTATAAGGAGAAAGTCAAGAGGTGGCACAATCAGGGTTTAGTGATCAAGAAATTTGTGCCAGGGTAACAAGTTCTTTTGTTCAACTCTCGTCCCTGCTTTTTCTTGGAAAATTGAAGTCAAGATGGTCAGGGCCCTTCATAATCAAAACTTTGTTTCCATATTGAGCGGTGGAAATTTTTGAGAATGATCTGGGCCAAGCATTTAAGGTGAATGGTCAAAGGTTGAAGCATTACTAGAGTGACATGGCAAACCGCGAGGTGGTTAGTGCCGTTTTATTGTCCATTTGATCTCGAGATTCTACGTCGAGCTAACGATGTAAAAGAAGCGCTTTTTGGGAGGCAACCCAAGTTTGTTGTATATTAGTAAGTAAAGGAAGCAAGAAGAAAATCACAAAAAAATCAAGAAAATGGAAAAAATCAGGTCTGACTACAGAAGCCTGGCGCGCCCGCGCTGTCTTAGCACGCGGTCGCTCCATTTTTATAGAGACCCAGCGCGCCCGCACTGTTCCAGCGCGCGGCCGCGCCGGTTTGGCAGAAGTATCACGCGGCTGCGCCGTCCCAGCGCTCGGCCGCGCCGTGTCCCGACCTGGAAAAAAATAAATAAGGCAATTTTGGGGGAAAACGGGAATTTTGTCCCAATATCAATTCCTAACCGATTTTTACTCCCCCATATCCCATAATTCCCTCTCCTAATCAATGCCATTATTCCCATGATCCCCACAATCAATTCCCACTTATATTCCTTATAGAATTCAGACCTCTCCACCTATAAATACATACACTTACATACAATTTCTTCAACACATCACAACTTCTCAAACACAATTCTCTCTAAACACTTAAGCTTTTATTCTCTCTAATCAAGGTTCAATGGCTCCCAAGAGACAAAGAACTCAAGTTGATGGCAGCACCACCGACTCTTCTACTGCGACTGGTGTAAGGCCCAGGTTTTCTACTCCCGAGGCTGAGGAGGAGTACACAAAGCTTCTCGCGAAGTCTATTGCTAAGGAGAGAGGGTTATTGCCATCTGGGACGGATGGTAATTATTTGGAGATGATCTTGGAGATGGGTTGGGTTCCGTTTTGCGAGGCACCAGCTGCTGTGCCCATGAGTGTGGTTCACGAGTTCTATGCAAATGCTAAGGCTGAGAAGAATGGCTTCACCGTGGTGCGAGGGAGAACAGTGGAGTATAGTGCAGAAGCCATCAGGACCGTGATTGAGCAGCCTGTGAGGAAGGTGGGGCAGGATATGTGGAATGACAAGACTCCAGAGGACATTGATCTGGATCTCATTGTTGCTACTCTGTGCCGGCCCGACACTCATTGAAAGATCAAGAGGAGCACAGTCGCCGAGTATTCTACATTTCCGACGTCCGGTAAGAACAGGTTTGCCCGTGCTTAGAATGCGTTTATATGTGCTAATATCATGCCTTCTTCGCATGTGCAGGAGGTTACGGTGGAGCGTGCACGTCTGTTATGGGGCATTCTGCAGGGTGATTATATTGATTTGGGAATGGTTATATACCAGGGGATTCTGAAGTTCTTAAGGAGAATCACTACGGGGTCTATTCCGTATGCGTCAGTGATGACGAAGCTCTGTGTGGCAGTTGGTGTGCATTGGCCCACACATGAGCAGTTGCAGATTCCGATTACACCGATCAATAACACGACTTTGGCTATAATGCAGGAATGGGATAGAGGCAAGCCCGATCTGAGGGGGCTTGTTTATTCTTTTGACCACTTGCCTAGTGGGAGACCAGATTCTAGTCAACTGAGCAGGACTGTTTGGAGATCTCAACTAGGAGATGAAGGAGGGCCATCGCAGCAGCAACAACAGGAAGAAGAAGGAGCATACATGGGAGCTGGTTTGAGTTGACGCAGTATAGGTGTCTTTCTAGGAGGATGGATGCGATGCATGACATTCATAGTCATTTTGCACAGGATCTCACCCAAGCACTTGGGACCGCATTTAGAGCCACTCGAGTTGACATTCAGTGGCTAGAATTTGGTGAGGGCTCTGTGTATCTGCCTCCAGACACTCCTGACACTCCACCCCTTGAGCGTGAGGATTCTGATTCACAGTAGGTTTGCCTGATTCCTTACTATTACCTTCACTGAGGACAGTGAATATTTTAAGTTTTGGGGTAGTAGTTGAAGGAATAGTTTATGTGAGTCTCATATAGTTTTGCATATTCATATAGTTTAGTTCATATAGTTTGCATATTTTTCCATTTAGTTTTTTTTTTAATTTTTGGTAGTTTTTATGTTAGTTTGTTCATGTAGTTTCATGCATTTGCATTATAACATGATCCCGTAGATAATTTTTCCGATTGACTTGTGATATTGATGCTAGGGAAGTGATGTCATATTTAGTGATGTTGAGTCGTATTTAGTTGATTTGCATGCTAGAGACACCTGTATTTCACTAAGACTTATAGGTTGCTAGAGTGCTAGATCATGATCATGGTTTGTTTGTTTGTTGAGGTTAATCGCTTGTTTATATTTAGAATTTAGGGTATTCTCTTAATAATAAAAGACATGGATATTTAAAAATTGGAGAATTTGGATTTCATTGCAAGTTGTGTGGCTAGGTATCAAATGGCTAGTAGCCGGCTCATATTTATATGAGTAGTCTAGGGTTGAATGAGATGGAGCGAAACACACTCATTCAGAAATTGGGAAAAAAAAGAAAAAAAAGAAAAAAAAAAGAAAAAAAAAAGAGAATAAGTTTTATGTATAATTGATCACGAGTGGGCTCTCTAGTACTCGAGTTATTAAGTTCTTAGGGGACTTTGTGCCTAGTGACCTAAGTCTTTTATAGTCTGGGATCCGCTAACCTAATGCTCGCTACATGGGTACTATAGTATATGTCTTTTGTGGACATCACTCATTGCACGGTCAAATAAGCATATATGTGTTGTCTTGTTGTGAATAAAAGAATGAATCTGTATTAACTCCAATATAATAATTGAAGTGTTATGTGGCACCCCAAAACCCGGGGTCAGGAGTCTCGGAAACCATGCTATCTAATCTCATACAACTCACACTACAATATGTAAATACTCACGCTTCACGACCCCACACTTAACACACACACACACTACAGGTTATTGTCTTGGAAACGAACCATCATTGCTAGAGAAATTTTATTACAACCCAAATGTAATTAGTCTTACCGGGGGTGACCTTTAAGTAAGGTTAATCCGCCGGCCGAATATACGCTTCTTATTTCTTATTTTACATAAACCATACTTATAAATAAGCCAAACTATAAACAACTGAAAACTAATCCAGCTTATTTCGACTACCTGAGGTACTGCACCAAACAATCTACGGAACAGCTGGCCATTTCCTTCCCGTTTCCTGGCTGTGGTTCTCATGGCAGGCATCTTGATTCACTGTTGTGTTGTGTCAATTTAAGAAAGCAAGTGTGAGCTAAGATGCTCAGCATAACAATGTACAGTATGAAAATGACTGTATAATAACATCATATATTATATATATATGTTTTATTTAAAAGTAGATTTCTCGGTGTCCCACACCTTCTCATGAGAATAATTCTTTTAAGGGGTTTTTATAACTTGCGAATACCTTAATAGTAATCCCAGCACCTAGGCTTGGGTTACGGTATTGCATATCAATTCCAATTGGAAGATTTTGGACATCTCACAGGAGCCACCGCATATGATGATCAGTCGTCCTACGGAAAGTAACCTTCTTTACTAGTAAAAGGACTAATACCGTCATCTCTCGGGTATCACCCTGGCCGCATTCGGGCTACATGTCCCATTTTCGGGTATACACATACTTCACAAGTTCCTGAGTACACAAAGTACCTTCGCCTGCGGTACCTTTGGTAGCCCATCCAGCACACATAGTACCAGAGTCTACCCCTCCATTGTCCTTCAACAGCATCCTATCAATCTCGGGAACTTGAACCACATCGAAGTTCCCCAAGCGTTTTGCTTGTTGATAGAGATAGTTTATCTTTTTAGAATATAAGTGTATATATATGTATATACATACTTCCGAGAATTTTGGAGGAAGTACTAGGGATGTGAGTTGACCGTTGTCAACAGATAATTAATAAGGGGAAAGTTTCTTCTTGAAACTATATTCAATATAATAATAGGTCGGGATAATATTCACCGACGATCTGAAATTATTTGAATGATACTTCTAAATCAGAAGGTATATCAGGGTCTATGATCTTTAAATCAATAACAATTCTTAAATAAATAATCATTAATTAAATAGTAGTCTATAAATGATTAAATGATAATTGATATTCATCATACCTCGAATGAGTTATTCTTTTTAAAAGATTTATTTAAATAGTATTCCTCAACTAGTTTGTGTTTACATAATTAATAATCTATAATGATTAATCGGTTTGAGTAAATAAATGTTGAAGTATACTACTCCTATAATAAAGGAATACGTATATAGTATTTAATATCCGAATCAATAAAATATAGTTGAGGGACTATGCTCATTGGGAAATCGTTTTAAAAGTTCGAGGTGTTTTAGTGTTTCGTAAGTGGACGATGAGTCCCTTTAAAATGTACTATTATGGACTTATATCCGTCCTATAATACCTCCGGAGCGATTTTCGAGTTTTATCTTAAATCCCGACCGACCCTGGGTCTTCTATCATACATTACGCTTAAAGCGAAATAACATTTCACGATATATACTTATCGTACAACATCGCTATATCATGCGAAAATTCAAAACTACGTATCATGGCAAACATAGTATTTATGCGATGATAGTAAAACAATCTTTTCACAACACAACAGTAAAATAGAGTTGGGTTTGTAAACTTGCCTGGGTATCTCGAGGTGGAGGATGCTCTAGGTTCCGCTCGGAAATCTATAACCATAAACACATTTCATTTCGTTAGGTTCCGCCCTAATTCACGGTAATTCGCACTCATGCGCTACTCATTATACACCCTCTCAACTCATACTACCCTTAACATTTCTTTTAAGTCATAAACACTTTATGGTCACTTCATTTTCCTAAGTATCTTGAGTTCATTCTCATTATCGTTGTCGGCTCCGCTTAAGGATTCTTACGGTTTCTACTCGCGCGGTCTCGGCTCCGACATTTTTATAAAATTGAGAAATCATTATTTTCACTTGAAATTTTTATGAAAGTTAGGAAACTCCACATGTTAATCTCTGTAAAAATTTCATGATTTAAGAATACTTTTAAGTCTATCCTTTATATTTTCAAAATTCATGATTTGTAGCAGTTTTTGTCGCGTAAAACACTTTTACTAAAACGATCATAACTTTTGATCCGTAAATCGGAATTAAGTGATTCAAGCGCCTAAACGATCCTTATAACATTTTCTATCTTAAAAAAATCTTATTTCTCAAGAATCTACAGTTTACAACTTCGAGACTTTCTGCAGAAACTTAAAGTTACGGTTTGTTGGTTTTAACGAAGTTACGTTTACGATCGGGGTTTCGTTTATGCCTTAACTATCAACACAACCACCAACAATCATCATATCATCATCAACACATAAACTCCTCTCAAGAACATCTTGTTCTTGAGGCAACAACAACCAACCTTAAATCTACTTAACTTAATCATCAAGATTTCATAAACAACACTTAGTATGCTAGGTTCACTAATACCCACTAAATGGATCTTAAACATGAACCTTAAATAAAGTTAGGCCAAAGATTTTTACCTTTCTTGAAATCTTGAGATGTGTTCTTGAGGATGGTGGAGTCTTGGAAGTGCTTGGTATGATTTTTGGAACCTAAAACCACCATTAAAAATCAAGAACCAAAGAGAGGTTACTATTCACACTATTCACTAGTGAACTTCTTGAATTTATTCCACCCATCAAACCTTGATAAAAAGAGATGAAAGATTTTTCTTACCTTAGTTTAGTTGCCAGGATACTTGGAAATAATTGTAGGATTTTACAAGAACTAGAGCTTGGAGTTTTGAATTGCCATTTCTTCCTTTTTCTTCAAATTGCCGAATGGAAGAGAAAAATGGGGGTGGGGGGGGTATTTATAGCCCTTGGTTGCTTCTCTTGGAAGAATTTTTAGGTTGCTTCTTGGAAGGTGAGTTGATATCTTGAAACTTGATTTTTATTCTTCCTAGTATAGCATTCTAGGTTTATTCCTTGTCTCCAAATCCATGGACAAATCTTTGTAGCTTACTAGCTTACAAGCTAAACTACAAGGTTAGCTCCTTAGCACACTATTTGCTAGCTAGCTTGGTCATCCTAGGGTTAGTTTACTATTTGATGAAGTAACCATGGTTACTTCCTTACCATGGTTTAGTTAGTGCATTACGTTTAATTAATCGTTTACGCGTTCGCTCGGTTACTTAAACGTTCTCCGCAATTCTTATTCGTAATTGGTTCGCAATGTAATTCTTTTCGTTTCTATCCCTTATATTTTTATTTATCCTAATTGAATATAAATCCGTAGGATTTTAATCTCGTACTTACATTGTGATTCCCGTAATCCTTGATAAGTCGTAATTATGGTTATTTTTCAGAGTTCGTTTTCTTCGAAAACTAATAGCGTTTACATACACTTATTTGGTACGTAAACTCGTAATATCTATTCCGAAACTCATTTTCTTATGCACTATATAGTGTGGGCTCAAAAGTTTTCCCGTCTGACAGGGTTACTATTCATTAAACGTTTTACAGGGTCTCAAAAATTCGAGTTATTACATGTTATAAGTTATTTTGAGTCTAGCTTTTTATTCTATTTATAACCTTGCGATTTCCTTGATGAGTAGTGAGTCATGATTATTGATCTAGTTGCGATAGTATATCTGTAAGCATCTTCACACACGCACATCTCTAGTTTGTAAGTTGATTTGTATGATTTGATTGATCTTCATGCGAATATCTGCATTTGTTAATATGTTATTTGTTGGTTGGTTAAGTTATTCTATTGGGATCGTTGCATTCATATTAGTTGCATTCATGCATTTTTATTTCTTGTTCTTTGAGTCTGTTTATGCTTGAGGACAAGCATCGATTCAAGTTTGGGGGTGTATTAAGTGGCATTTATGACACTTATTTATGCTCTAATAAGCTTTGAATTGGTGTACTTGTACTCAAGTTACTTATGTTTTAACGTGTTTTCAAGTGTTTTTGCATTTCAGGCTTTACTTCATGAATCAGGTGAATTAGCATGTTTTTAATGCTAATATGGTGTTTAGGAGGTGTGCAAGTAAAGGCTTGAAGATTGGCTCGAAGCTGTAATGAATAAAGGAGAAGAAATAAGAATTTCTGGCAGGAGGTCGGCGCGCCCGCGCTGTGATAGCGTGCGGCCGCGCCATGAAGCAGGGAGCCGGCGCGTCCGCACTGTTGAAGCGCGCGGCCGCGCCGTGTCGGGATAATAAAATCCTGATTCTATTCTAATTCGATTTGCTGGACTCCTGAGATGCATGGACTGCTATATAAACATGTGTTAGGTCATTTTTAATAATAAGAGAAGTCAGAGACGGACCTGAGTGCAAGGAGAAGAAGGCAAGAGACCTCTTGGCATAATTCAACAAAGGCGAAGACGATCTAGTTTATTCTTGTGAATCTTTGTTTAAGTTGTAATTTGGATGCTTGTTTCTTGTTTTGCTGAACCTATACTCTCGTTTGTACTTGGTTTTATTTATTCGTATAAAGACTACGTTTGCTATATCATGTTTTCATCGGAACCCACGTTGATGATGAGTCCGATCATGGGCTAATCGTTATCGTGGGATTATAGCATATTTACTTATGGATTTCTTTAGTTAAATTATTCGTATGCCTTAGTATGTGATAATTGTTTAATATCCTAGCATTGGTTGTGCTTATTAGTCTTATGAGCGTCACGAACTTATAAGATAGCGTGTTAATTCTTAATGAAGCGAAAATGAATTTAAGGATTTAGAACTTGCCATGCTAGCATAGGTTCATGTCATTGTTATGCATGATTCGTAGGAAATTTTAACCATCTTACTTGCCCTATGTAATCAGGATAGATAACTTGTGCTTAAACCATTATGTTGTCAAATTCTATAGACATATAGGGTCTCATTATAATTGGTGCCTATTTAGCTTATATCTCTTTTGTGGATGTCTGGTAGAATGGTACTCGTGCAACGAAAGTTGGCATTTATCAGTTTCGTGTTATCTGATTAGTGTCATCACCATTGCATGCTAAGGTTAAGTATAATAAGGCTATTGAATGAAGTATTTAATGAAGTTAGAATCCCATGTTTGTCATATATATCAATTCAGTCAATCGTATTCTCGTAGTTATAATTGCTAGTATAATTCTTAGTTATAAACAACCTCAATTTGTTATCGTCTTAGCATTGGATAATAACCATACATTGTTGCTTAGGTGCATAAATTAAATAGTTAACCAATACAGTCTCTGTGGGAATGAACTAGAAAAGATTCTATACTACTTGCGAACTCGTATACTTGCGTGTAATATTACCGCGCGTTTAGCGAATGACAAAAATCAACTTGAAAGTTCACATAGTTCTCAAGGTTACATCAAGACACCACAATAAGCAAAAAAAATTAAACAACAACATCCAGCAAACATCAGCAACAAGTAGAATCAACCAATCACATTTCCATCAAAATCACAGATATAAATCAAATCAGGAAAGTTATCAATAAATTGACCTCTAGCTCCCACTCATACCTCCTCTAACTCATGATTCATGGCAGTGTTATCAAACACTGGGACTTGATAAGAATTGACAATTTCTTGGTAAGTCATGCAGTTTGTTCCTAGTGTAAATGCAGCTAGATTCTCTAAATATGCAATCCTATATTTTCAAGAGGCAGTGACACCTTCTAGTTTTCCTATCTTTTCCTTAATCTCAACATTTTAATTTTTAAACCTATTAAGTTACATTTTAAGTTCATTAAACATGGCCTTGACAGACTCAAATTTATAGAGAAATACATCTTCCTCTCTAATGAACCGAGGAATAACCATAGGAGTGACCTCTTGAGGTTTACAGTGCATCATGGGCACTTCTGGCCTAAAGTGATCATTGGTGATTCAATCAACCAAGTTTGCAAAGATTTCAGGCATGGGAATGATGCAGAGTGCAAAGAAGGAAGATATCAGCATTACCATATGGCATATACAACAAGATGAACATTAATCATAATTAGGAGAATGACATAAGAGATTCTAAAATTATTTTATTATTGTAAAGAAGATGCATGATTTTTATATTAAAGAAGTCAAAGTACTTACTTTGATTAGATTTCGGCGTAACATTTGACCTAATAATAAAAGCAAGATATTGGAAAGTACTAGTGAAATGCCTTAAAGTGAATCCCACAATTAACATCACAGAAACCTTCAGGCACATCAGATTTTACAAAACATGCCAACCATAAGTTCCAATTCAAATTTGTTAAACACAAACAAAGAAAAGATGTCCTCACAAGGCAACTCACACAACTGCAGAGGTAAATACAATGCCCTATTGATGCTTTTGTTATCAACACAAATGACTTTTTTATTGATTGTGGTAGTGAAATACAGTATGCCCTCTACCCCTTTGATAATGTTCATGTTACAATAGAACTCTCCCATAAGATGAGTGTAATAGTACTTACCTAGGTTATACATGAGACTATTGTTAGGAATATGTTGTGTACTTGATGATAAGTTGAACAAAACAACTTAGTAGATTTAACTTAGTGTTTTTGTAGCTCTCGACGGATGTTCTACAATAGTCCCGACGGATGACTACTGAACATCCATCAAGATGTTGTAGGATTCTTTAAGTCACATTGACTACTAGATTGATATGTAGAATAGGTTGGCTAATTGTAAATATAAGATGTCTTGGAATTCTGTATAAGTGAAATAGAGTCAAGTGGCAGAAAGGCTCTCGATGGATGATCTACAAAGGCTCCCGACAGATAATCAACAAGGAATCTGACGGATGACCAACATAGTCCCGACGGATGATCATATTCAAAAGAGTTGTTAACAATGTCAACATAGTCACATGCGTCCGGTGTTTGCAAATGGAATGTGGCAGCCTAATTGAAGGATTTAGAGAACAAAGAAGCATTATCATTTTCATGCAATTATGGATATATTTAAAGATGCTGGATAGTGTAATGAAGTAGCATGAAATTAGACTAGAAACAATTTTTGTTTTACTTGTTTGTCTTTTTATCATGTAACTTGGTAGTATATAAACCAAGTATAGCAAGTAGAACAAACAACTAAGAAAGCAAGCATTATTTTCAGAGAGACAGAAAAGGCTGTATATGTTAAGCATCTCTTTGTAATTCTGCAAGCTCATTTGTAAGCAGCTGTGTGCTATTCAAGCATCACAGAGTTCTCATCTTAATATATACATATATATATATATATCTGGTGGATAAGTTCAAATCCACCAGAAAGTTTTAAAGTTTTTTGTTTCATTTCTTTGTGTTTGATTTTCATATATTTATCATTCCGCAATATATAAATATCTGCACAGTTATATTATTAAGTAAGAACAGTTTTAAACTCAGAAAAAGAAGCCATAATTACATCTAACCCCCCCTTCTGTAATTTTTGTTGCATTATTTGGGAATAACAATTGGTATCATATCGAGCTCTTAAAGTACAAAGAGTGTAAAGATCACCATAATCAATATGATGAACATAAAAGATGTTGGAGTAAAGATTCTATTTCTAGACAAAGACAACTATCACCATTGGAAGATGAAGATGCACCTGCATCTCCTATCTCAAGATGAAACATATGTGGACTGCATTGAGAAAGGTCCATATGTCCCTATGAGAGCTACTACAGGAAATGAAACATCAGTCCCAAAGCCACAAGAAGAATGGTCGGATCCAGATAAAGAACAAGGTCAAAAGGATAAAAAGGCCATGAACATTCTATTTAATGGTGTTGACAATGACATGTTTGATAACATCATAAACTTCAAAACTGCTAAGGATGTCTGTGATACAATTCAAGTTATATGTGATGGAACTGAGCAAGTAAGGGATAACAAGATGCAACTCTTGATTCAGCAATATAAGCATTTCCAAAATGAAGAAGGTGAGTCACTCACTGACATTTTCAGTGGATTCTATAAACTACTAAATGCTCTAAAACTGCATGGAATAGTCTATCAAATAAAAGACTCGGACCTCAAATTCCTTAGATCTCTGCCAAAGGAGTGGAAGCCTATGACAGTCTCATTGAGAAACTCTCAAGATTACAAGGAGTTTACCTTGGAAAGACTGTATGGTATTCTAAATACTATGAGCTTGAAATAGAGCAAGATGAGAAGATGGAGAAAGGAAAAAAGAAGGGAGGGTCCATTGCATTAGTTGCTGAGCAAGAAAAGGAGAAGGAGATAAAGGTTGAAGTTGTTGAGTCTGCACCAAACCCTAGAGTTTGTGAAGGCAAGGGAAAAGGGCTAGTAACTGAACATGAAGACCATCTTAGTCAAGATGACATGGATGACATAGATGATCAACTTGCCTTTCTATCCTAGAGATTTGACAAGCTCAAATTCAAGAAGAATTTTGGAGCAGCTAAGTCAAACAGAAACATGGACGATAAGTCTAAATTCAAGTGTTTCAAGTGTGGCTTGGCAGGTCATTTTTCTAGTGAGTGCAGAAAGCCTGATTCTGGTAAAAAGAAGTTTAAGCCTGTTGATTATAAGCAGATATACTTTGAGTTGCTCAAGCAAAAGGAAAGGTCTTTCATTACACAAGAAAATGACTGGGCTGCAGATGGATTGGAAGATGATGAAGACACAAGCTATGTCAATCTAGCACTTATGGCCAAATCAGATGAAACGGAGACAAGTTCATCAGGCAATCGGGTAATCACTACCAACCTAGATCATTTATCTAAAACTGAGTCTAATGATGCCATAAATGACATGTATACTGAATTATATCACCTGCGTGTTACACTCAAGTCTCTCACTAAAGAAAACAATAAAATTAAAGAGAACAATGTGTTTTTAAGTGAAAGAAACAATGTGCTAGAGACTGAATTTGTTGAGTTTGGAAAATTGAAAATAGAATGCAAGATTGCTAAGGATGAACTAACTGAATCCTTAGAGAAATAGGAGATTTTAAGAAAGCAACTTGAACGTGAACAAGAAGTAATTAAGGCATGGAAATCATCTAGAGATGTCCATACTCAAATTACTAAAGTTCAAGGTATAGAATCTTTTTGTGATGCATCCTGGAAAAAGAACAAGGAGAAGTTTGATTCCAATCTGGTTAAAGGACTTTCAACGGATGTGGATTCGACTGATGATGAAAATTATCCGTCGAATAATCAAAACGATTATCCGTCGAAAGACAATGAGCCACATCCGTTGAGTGCAAGTAAACCAGTTAGCAAAGCTAAGCTAGGCAAGTTAAATGAAAAATATGGATCAGTTTCTAAGAACTTTGTTCCAGGAGAAACAAGTCAAGTTAAAAAGAACAAAAGAGTCGATGTAGATCATTTGTCTATCAAGCAATTGAATGACAGGTTAGAGAAAATTGAAGTGAAAGCAGATTCAAAAAGAAAAATAATAGAAATGGGAAAGTAGGTATTAACAAACATAACAACTAAACACCTGATAAATATGTTCCAAGAAAAATCTATGTTAAGTGTGGTAGTGTTAATCATTTATCTGTTAATTGTAAGCTTGTTATGCCTACTCCTATATCTGCACCACCTTCATTTCCCAGAATGCCTACAATGCTTGTTAATGTTATGCAGGCACACAATTTAAATGCATAGTATGCTAACATGCCATTTGCACAAAATCCATATTATGCTGCATTTAGTATGCCACAAATGCCATTTAGCATGCCTTACTGGAATAACATGTTTGCACAAAGTATGCCTTTTCATGTTAACCAACCTGTGCATGATAATTCTGCAATGATGTATGGTTTCAGAGGTCCAACTCAAATGACAAAGGATAAATCTGAAATACCCAAGTCAAATGAGGCCAAACCTAAGAAACCAAAGAAAAAGGCTAACAAGGCAGGACCGAAGGAAACTTGGGTACCAAAATCAACTTGATTTGATTTTGATGTGTGCAGGGAAACATAAAAAATCTTTGGTATTTGGATAGTGGGTGCTCAAGGCACATGACTGGAGATTCTACCCTGCTCACTGAGTTCAAGGAAAGAGCTGGCCCAAGTATCACTTTTGGAGATGACAACAAGGGTTATACTGTGGGATATGGATTGATTTCAAAGCATAATGTCATCATTGAGGAAGTTGCCCTAGTGGATGGTCTCAAGCACAATCTGTTGAGTATCAGCCAACTTGTGATAGGGGCAACTCAGTTACTTTTAATACAGAAGCCTGTGTTATGACTGACAAGAAAAGCAACAAAGTGGTACTCACTGGAGTGAGAAAAGGCAATGTGTATCTAGCTTACTTCAACTCAACAAATGCAGAATCTGTAACTTGTGTTCTTAGTAAAGCAAGTCAAGATGAAAGTTGGCTATGGCACAAGAAGCTGTCCCATCTAAACTTCAAGACCATGAATGAGCTAGTCAAGAAAGAATTGGTTAGAGGTATCCTCAAGTGGAGTTTTCAAACGATGGATTGTGTGATGCCTTCCAGAAAGGAAAGCAGATTAAAGCATCTTCAAAAAGAAGCTTGATTCAACAATTGAAGAACCTTTGCAACCATTGCACACAGATTTGTTTGGACCATTCAATGTGTTGTCCATCTCAAGGAAAAGATATTTCCTAGTAATTGTAGATGATTTCTCAAAGTTCTCTTGGACATATTTTCTAAAATCCAAAGATGAATCTAGTGAAATCATCATCAATCACATAAGGTAAGTCAACAATCATCCTGATTTCAAAATAAGAAGAATCAGGTGTGACAATGGAACTGAGTTCAAGAATTCTGTGATAAGATTATTTTGTGAAGAGAATGAGATCATGCATGAGTTTTCTGCAGCTAGAACTCCATAACAAAACGGAGTGGTGGAAAGGAAAAAAATCTCTTATTGAAGCTGCAAGGACAATGCTAGAAGAATCAAAGTTACCAACATATTTTTGGGCTGAAGCTGTGAGTACTGCATACTACACTCAGAATATTTTTTTGGTCAATAAAGCAAAATACATGACACCCTACCAATTGTTCAATAGGAAGCCAACTCTAAATTTTCTTCATGTCTTTGGATGCAAATGCTACATTCTAAGGAATCAAACTGAACAACCATTAGGCACAAAGCATGCGCTAAATAAATCACGCAAGTATACGCATTTACAAGTAATATAGAATGATTTCTAGTTCGTTCCCACACAGACTTTGATTAATTATACTTAATTAACTTACTCACCAATGTATGATTATTCTTCAATGCCAAGACAATAACAATCAAGGTTGGTTTACTAATATTTACTACGAGAATTAAACACTTGAATTAATAATATTAAACACACATGAGGTCCTAACTTCATTACAACTTCACTCAATAGTTATTGTTATTAACCTTAGCATGTAACAGTGATGATATTAATCGAACAACACGAAACTGATAAACGCCAACTTTCGTTGCACGAACACCATTCTACCAAGCATCCACAATTAAGATAGAAGTTGAATAGGCATCAATTATGTTAAGACCTTATATGTCTACAGAATTTGACAACATAACGATTTAAGCACAAGTTATTCATTATGATTACATAGGGTAAGTAAAACGGTTAGAGTTACCCACTAATCATGCATACCATGCATGAACCTCTGCTAGCATGGCAACTTCTAAATCTCAAGATTCACTGTCGCTTCACAAGAGATTAACAGGCTATCTTACATGTTCGCGACGCATATAAGATGAATAAGCATAACCTATACTAGATATCATACAATCACCATATACCAAGGTATTAAACAATTAACTAAAGAAATCCATAGTAAATCCGCTAGGATCCCATGATCATGATTAGCCCATAATAGAACTCATCATCACCATGGGTTCATATGAAAGCATGATAATAACACACGATATAAAGCTAATAAAAATACTGAATAAATAATGAAGCACATCACAAGAGTATTAAGGTTCAAAGTATAAAGAAAACTAGCATCCATTGTTACAACTAATAAAAAAATCACAAGATAAATGTATGCTTCCTCTTCTTTGTTGTTATGTGCTAAAACGGTCTTCTTAATCTTCTTGCCCTTGCTCTTGATCTCGATGATGGAGAAAACGTCTTCTTAAAAGGCTTATATAATAACCCAAAAGAACCAGCTCCAATAGAAGCCCAGTTGAACTTGAATAATAAAATCCAGATTTTAAATATTCGTCCCCAGGCGGCAGCCTGCTGTCTCCAGGCGGGCGCCTGCTAGCACGCGGTCGCCTACTACCTCCAGGCCCGCGCCTGCAACCCTTCTGGAAAAATCTCTAATTTGCTTCTTCTTTTGCTGAATTCTTCGCTCAACTCCCCTGGACTGATTCCTAGCACTTCCGTATGCTTTACTTGATGAAAAACACTTATCTAAGCAAGTTATACCCTGAAATGCAAAAACACTAGAAAATGCGTTAAATACATAAAATACTTGAGTTCAAGACATCAATTCAAGCCGTTATGAAGCGCTCTAAGTGGTATAAAATGCCACTTATCACACCCCCAAACTTGAATCGATGCTTGTCCCCAAGCATCACAGACTCAAACCTAGAATATAACATGCATGAATGCAATTATATGAATGGAGCGATCCCCTCGTGATGACTAAACCAACCGACATATGACATATCAACAAATGCAATTAGGCGACTAAAGATCAATCAAATCATGCAAGCTAACATACAACTAGAAATGTGGTGTGTGCGAATGCTTAACAGATTTGCTTCGAAACTAGATCAATCACCATAACTTAATTATCCTCAAGGTAATCACAAGCTTATACGAAGAATATATTCTAGACACAAAATGACTTATAATACTTCAAGATTATTGGAGTTTATTACGGAATCATACTTTTATTCAACACATAAAGCAAATTCTTATTTGATCGTGCAATGAGTGAGGTCCACAAAAGACTTATGCAATGGTATACATTTAGCAAGCGTTAGGTTAGCGGATCCCAGAATATAAAAGCCTTAGGTCACTCGGCATAAAGTCCCCTAAGAACTTAATAATTCGAATACCAAAGAGCCCACTCATGATCAATTGTGCATTAATACCATATTATTTTTTATCTTTTTTATCTTTTTTTTTCTTTTTTTTCTATCAACCTAACCAGATTCAACATCACGTTAACACTATCACTACACTCGCATCAATATCACATATTAATCGGTAAAGCAACACAAAGGGGTCATGGTATATGCATGAGCTATATGACATGACAAATAAAGCTATAAATCCTTAAAAAAAACTATATGGCAAAAATATGCAACTATATGAACTAAACTAACATGAAAATGCCACTACATGACACACACAAATATGTTCCTTCACTACCACCCCCAAACTTAAAATCTTCACTGTCCCTAGTGAAGGTAATAGAAAGGAACACGGGGTATACCTACTCAGTCGAATCATCATCCTCATCACCCTCAGAGGGTGGATAAGCAGAACTCTCACCAAAAACGGGCCACTGGATATCAGCTCCAAGGCCTCTAAATGCAGTCCCAAGTGCTTGGGTGAGCTCATCCGGAAACCGACTCTACGACTCATGCATCGCGTCCATCCTCCTTAAAAGCCTCCTGTACTAGACATCATCTAATCCCGAACCATTTCCTCTCGAAGAACCTGCCTCTCTCTGAGCCTGACTGGGCCTAACCATGGTAGCACCAGCTGACGGAACTCCTCTTAGGAGGTGATACCCCAAACCATGTGGCTCGGGCTATCCCCCCGTCCACTCCTGCATTGCATTGAAAGTCGATGAATCAATAGGAGTGGCCGGCATCTGCAGCTGCTCATACGAAGGCCACTAGACTCCACTTGCCTTGCAAAGCTTTCTAATAATAGAGGCATACGGGATAGAGCATTGCGATCGCCTTAAAAACTCCAAAATCCCTTGGTAGATGTACTCGCCAAGGTCCACATAATACTCCTCATTCAGAATTCCCCATAACAACCTTGCCCTCTCCACTGTAACCTCATGTGAATGCATAGAAGGAAGAATATTAGCACACATAAATGCATTCCACGCACGAGCATACCTGTTCATCGTGACAGCAGGAAAATTACGATACTCGTTGGATCCCCTTTTAAACTTCCACACTGTTCCCGGCCGATAGAGAGTAGCCATAATCAAGTCCAAATCAAAGTCCTCAGGGGCCTTTTCATTCCACAGCTCCTCTTATGGTTTCCTCAGTCGCTGGCCAATCACCCCGTGAATCGCCTCGGGCTGATAATCAACAGTAAGCCCACGAATAACAGAAAACCCATTCTTTTCGGCCTTGACATTCGTATAGAACTCGCAAACGATACTCATCGGAACCGCCTCAGGTGACTCGCAGAATATAATCCATCCCTTCTCAGAAATCATCGGTAACAAATCACCATCCCTCCCTGATGGCAATAACCTCCTCTCCTTCATAATAGGCTTAGTGAGAAGCCTGGTGTACTCTTCTTCAACAGCCCCATGATTGTTATGCGATCAAGTTGACAATAAAATGATACTAACCACTTCACGATTTTCCGTATCCCCATAATAGTGCTTCAATCTCTAACCATTTACTTTGAATGCTTGGCCCTAATCGTTCTAAAAAAATTCCATCGCTCCATGTGGAAACACAGTTTTGACGATAAATGGTCCAGACCACCTTGATTTCAACTTTCCAGGATAAAGTCAGAGACGAGAGTTGAATAGAAGAACTTGTTGCCCTGGCACGAATGACTTAGAAGATAGCTTCTTGTCATGCCAGCTTTTTACCTTTTCCTTGTACATTTTGTTATTTTTGTACGCTTGAAGTCGAAATTCATCAAGTTCATTTAACTGAAGCATTCGCTTCTTCCCAGCTGCATCTAGATCAAGTTTTAACTTCTTCAATGCCCAATAAGCCTTATGCTCAAGCTCCGCATGTAAAAGACATCCCTTACCATAGACAAGTTGAAACGGGGACATCCCAAGTGGAGTCTTATATGGTGTTCTATAAGCCCAAACAGCTTCATCGAGCTTCAAAGACCAATCTTTCTTTGACGGACAAATGACTTTTTCTAGAATGCGCTTGATCTCTCTATTAGACACTTCAGCTTGACCATTAGTTTGCGGATGATAGGCAGTAGCGATGTGATGATTCACATTGTAGCGTTACATCATAGAAGTGAACTTACGATTGCAGAAATGCGACCCTTCATCACTTATGATAACTCGTGGCATTCCAAACTTTGTTAATATCTGCTTATGAAGAAAACTCAACACTACCTTTGCATCATTTGTCGGTAGAGCTTTGACTTCTACCCATTTCGAGACGTAATTGACTGCCAGCAAGATGTACTGATTATTGCAGGATGAGATAAATGGTCCCATGAAATCGATTCCCCAAACATCGAAGACCTCAACTTCAAGCATCACATTTAAAGGAATCTCATCCTTTTTGGATAGATTCCCAACTCTTTGTCAACGATCACACCTTAAAACGAACTGATGTGCATCCTTAAACAACGTAGGCCATAAAAACCTGCTTGAAGAATACGAGCTGCTGTCTTTTCACCACCATAATGTCCACCATAAACTGTGGAATAACAATCTCGTAATATCCCTTCCGTCTCACAGAATGGTATACATCTCCTGATGATCTGGCCAGCTTCCTGTCTAAACAAATATGGTTCATCCCACATGTACCACTTCACTCCATGCAGAAACTTCTTCTTTTGAGCCGCCTTCATATTAGGAGGCATTATATTGCTAACAAGATAGTTCACAATATCTGCGAACCATGGCTCTTCCTCCTGAATTGCGAACAACTGCTCATCTGGAAAAGATTCGTTGATCAATGTCTTATCATATGAAGTACAATTGGGATTCTCCAATCTAGAGAGATGGTTAACTACTTGATTTTCAGTACCCTTTCGATCCTTGATCTCTAACTCGAATCCCTGTAGCAAGAGAACCCAACGAATAAGTCTAGGCTTTGAATCCTTCTTTGAGACCAGATAGCGGATGGCAGTGTGAACAGTGAATACTGTCACCTTTGTCCCAAGTAGATAAGATCGAAATTTTTCGAAACCATAAACTTTAGCCAAGAGCTCTTTCTCAGTAGTGGTGTGGTTCAGTTGGGCTCCATTTAGCGTCTTACTAGCATAGTAGACCACATGAAAGATATTATTCTTTCGCTGCCCAAGAACTGCTCCCACTACATAATCACTTGAAGCACACATCATCTCAAAAGGTTCCCTCCAATCAGGTGCCATAATAACTGGTATTGTGATTAAACTTTTCTTGAGAGTCTCGAATGCTGCCAAGCATTCATCATCAAATTTGAAAGGCACATCTTTCTCGAGCAAATTGTACAACGGCTTAGATATCTTAGAGAAGTCCTTGCTGAAATGCCGATAAAACCCCGTATGACCAAGAAAACTACATATTCCTTTTATAGAAATAGGTGGTGGAAGATTTTCAATGACACCCACCTTGGCTTTATCCACCTCAAGACCCTTACTAGGAACTTTATGCCCAAGAATGATGCCTTGTTGCACCATGAAGTGACATTTTATCCAAATGAGCACCAGATTGGTCTCAATGCACCTTTTGAGCACCAAACGGAGATTATTTAGGCATTCATCATACGAAGTTCGAAAGAAAGAGAAGTCATCCATGAACACTTCGACATTATTTCCAATCATCTCAGAGAATATAGCCATCATGCATCTCTGTAAAGTGGGCGGTGCACCACATAAACCAAAAGAAACTCTGCGAAAAGCAAACGTGCCAAATAGACAAGTGAAAGTAATCTTCTCTTGATCTTCTGGTGCAATGCAAATCTGATTGTTGCCCGAATAGCCATCCAAAAGACAATAATACTCATGACCAGCCAACCTGTCAAGCATCTGATCAATGAATAGAAGAGGAAAATGATCCTTCCTCGTGGCTTTATTCAACTTCCTATATTCAATGCATACCCTCCAACCTGTGACTGTTCGAGTGGGGATGAGCTCGTTCTTCTCATTTGCTACCACAGTAATACCTCCTTTCTTAGGTACACATTGCACGGGGCTCACCCAAGAGCTGTTGGAAATAGGATATATGATTCCTGCATCTAGTCATTTTAGAATTTCTTTCTTCACCACTTCTTTCATGATAGGATTAAGCCTTCGCTGTTGCTCAACAGTCGGCTTACTACCTTCCTCTAGTAAAATTTTATGCATGCAGTATGAAGGGTTGATCCCTTTTATATCTTTTATAGTCCATCCGATGGCCGATTTGAATTCTCTCTGAATCCTCAAGATCTTGTCCTCTTCACTACCTGAAAGGTTAGATGTAATAATAACAGGAAACGTAGATGCATCACCCAAAAAAGCTTACCTCAAATGTTCAGGTAATGGTTTAAGCTCCAAGGTAGGTGCTTCCTCAATAGATGGTTTGAGCTTTCCCTCTGCATTTTTGAGATCAATATTTCCAAGGGATTCAAATGGCATGTCTAGCTTTCATTTCCAAGGAGAAGCATTTAGATATTGTAGCTGCTCATTGCCTTCATCATCTTCACTGTCAAAATCCCCCAATAAGGCTTTTTCTAAGGCATCAGACCTTAGCTCATGATCAAGTCCTGAAGTAACTGCGGAATTGATCAAATCCACCTTTAAGCACTCCTCATCTTCCGTAGGGAATTTCATCGTATTAAATACATTGAAGGTGACATCTTGATCTTGCACCCTCATCATGAGTTCACCTTTTTGCACATCTATCAAGGTACGGCCTGTAGCCAAGGAAGGTGTTCCCAAGATTATGGGAATTGTCTTATCTTCTTCGAAATCCAGAATGACAAAATCTGCAGAAAAGATGAGTTTGTCCACCCTTACTAGCACGTCCTCCACAATGCCTCGTGGGTATGTAATCGAATGATCAGCCAATTGTAGAGACATGTGGGTGGACTTCGGATCAGGCAAATTCAGCTTTTTGAAGATAAACAACGGCATCAGATTGATGCTTGCTCCTAAATCGCAAAGGCACTTGTCAAATGACAACTTGCCAATGGTGCAAGGAATGGTGAAGCTTCCTGGATCCTTAAGCTTTGGAGGTAACTTTTGTTGCAAAACGGCACTGCACTCTTCTGTTAGAGCAACGGTATCAAGATCATCCAGTTTCACCTTCCTTGAAAGAATATATTTCATGAATTTCGCATAACTAGGCATTTACTTAAGAGCCTCAGTGAAAGGTATGTTGATGTGAAGTTTCTTGAACACCTCCAGAAACTTACCAAATTGCTTGTCCAGTTTTGTTTTTGCAATCGCTTAGGGAAAGGTGGTGGAGGATAGAGCCGTTTCTCCCCTGTATTACCCTCAGGCACAATGTGTTCAACTGTAGTCTTCCTTGGTTCCAACTCTTTCTCCTTTGGCATTCCATCTTCATCTACAACTTCAGCTTCTACATCTTTTACTTTCTCAGCATCAACAGCTTTTCCAGACCTTAAGGTGATAGCTTTGACTTGCTCTTTAGCTTCCTTCCTGCCTGGCACTTCAGTATCGCTGGGAAATGTGCTAGGTTGACGATTGAGCAAGGCATTGGCTATTTGTCCAATTTGATTTTCCAAGGTCTTGATAGAAACAACCTGACTTTTGCACAACCGCTTTAACTCCTCGAAATCAGCACTAGAAGGTGGAGCAGCTTGCTGAGGTTGCTGGAATCCAGGTGGATTAAACTGTTTATTTGCAGCTTGCTGATATAGTTGTTGAACAGCATTCTGATTATTTCTCCAGCTGAAATTGGGATGATTTCTGTTAGTAGGATGATAAGTTGCGGGCACAGGCTGCTGCGATCTCTGAAAATTATTCATATACTGAACATATTCAGTAACAAGTGAACACTGATCCGTAGCATGAGAGCCTGCACAGAGCTTACAGACACTAGCTATTTCATTTACACCATAGTTGGCTAAAGAATCGACCTTCAGGGTCAGCGCCGAGAGCTGCGCTGTAATAGCTGTAGCTGCTACCTTCCCAGACATCATCCTTTGAGTCGGGTTTGATACTCGTTTACAGCCATAGTTTCAATGAGATTATAGGCCTCAGTATAGCTTTTGGCCCACAAGGCGCCTTCAGAAGCTGTATCGAGCATGGGTCGAGATTGGACCCCCAAACCATTATAGAAACTAGTGATCACCATCCATTCAGGCATACCATAATGTGGACTTTCTCAATATATCCTTTTAGCGCTCCCAAGCCTCGCACATGGTTTCTCCTGGCTGCTGCATAAATTGAGTAAGAGCACTCCTCATAGCTGCAGTTTTGGCCATTGGATAGAACTTCACTAGAAACTTTTGCGCAAGTTCTTTCCAAGTAGTGATGGACCCAGCTGGTAAAGAATGTAACCAGTCCTTAGCTTTGTCCCTCAGAGAAAATGGGAAAAGCCTCAGCTTGATAGCCTCATCAGTAACACCATTATATTTGGAGGTACCATAGATCTCGATAAAGTTCCTGATATGCATGTTGGGATCTTCAGTCACAGCCCCTCTGAAAGAAACATAATTCTGCACCATTTGAATAGTGCCCAACTTGATTTCAAAAGTATTGGCTTCAATAGCTGGATGAATAATGCTTGATTGAATGTCATCAATTTTTGGCTGAGAAAATTCCATAAGAGCTGGATCAACTTGAGCTAGATGATCACCCATTATTTCAGGTTCTTTCTTTTCACTCTCTTTATCCGAATCTTCAAAAACTACCTTCTCCGGAAAGTCAAGAGCTTTATCTGTTTCCTCAGCTTTATCCAGATTTCTCTTGCGAGTGCGAGAACGTGTTTGCATAAACGCTCGCTAGAGTACCTGAAACACAACCGGAAGCAGTAAGTAACAAGTCTTAATCACTGAATCCTAACGACCACTGATGGCAAGTACATAAACTAAACAAATTAACACCGAGTCCATGGCAGCGACGCCAAAAACTATTTAGGCACAAAGCATGCGCTAAATAAATCACGCAAGTATACGCGTTCGAAATTAATGTAGAATGATTTCTAGTTCGTTCCCACAGAGACTCTGATTAATTATACTTAATTAACTTACTAACCAATGTATGATTATTCTTCAATGCCAAGACAATAATAATCAAGGTTGGTTTACTAATATTAACTACGAGAATTAAACACTTGAATTAATAATATTAAACACACATGAGATCCTAACTTCATTACTACTTCATTCAATAGTTATTGTTATTAACCTTAGCATGTAACGGTGATGATATTAATCGAACAACACGAAACTGATAAACGCCAACTTTCGTTGCACGAATACCATTCTACCAAGCATCCATAATTAAGATAGAAGTTGAATAGGCATCAATTATGTCGAGACCCTATATGTCTACAGAATTTGACAACATAACGATTTAAGCACAAGTTATTCATTATGATTACATAGGGTAAGTAAAACGGTTAGAGTTACCCACTAATCATGCATACCATGCATGAACCTATGCTAGCATGGAAAGTTCTAAATCTCAAGATTCATTGTCGCTTCACAAGAGATTAACATGCTATCTTACATGTTCGCGACGCATATAAGACAAATAAGCACAACCTATACTAGATATCTTACAATTACCATATACCAAGGTATTAAACAATTAAATAAAGAAATCCATAGTAAATCCGCTAGGATCCCATGATCACGATTAGCCCATAATAGAACTCGTCATCATCATGGGTTCATATGAAAGCATGATAATAACACGATATAAAGATAATAAAAATACTGAATAAATAATGAAGTATGTCACAAGAGTATTAAGGTTCAAAGTATAAAGAAAACTAGCATCCACTGTTACAACGAATAAAAGAATCACAAGATAAACGTATGCTTCCTCTTCTTTGTTGTTGCGTGCTAAAACAGTCTTCTTAATCTTTTTGCCCTTGCTCTTGATCTCGATGATGGAGAAAACGTCTTCTCAAAAGGCTTATATAATAACCCAAATGAACCAGCACCAACAGAAGCCCAATTGAACTTGAATAATAAAATCCAGATTCTAAATTTTTGTCCCCAGGCGGCCGCCTGCTACCTCCAGGTGCGCGCCTGCAACCCTTCTGGAAAAATCTCTAATTTGCTTCTTCTTTTGATGAATTCTTCGCTCAACTCCCCTGGACTGATTCCTAGCACTTCCGTATGCTTTATTTGATGAAAATCACCTATCTAAGCAAGTTATATCTTGAAATGCAAAAACACTAGAAAACACGTTAAATACATAAAATACTTGAGTTCAAGACACCAATTCAAGCCGTTATAAAGCGCTCTAAGTGGTATAAAATGCCACTTATCACACCCCCAAACTTGAATCGATGCTTGTCCTCAAGCGTCAAGACTCAAACCTAGAATAGAACATGCATGAATGCAATTATATAAATGCAGCGATCATCTCGCGATGACTAAACCAACCGACACATGACATATCAACAAATGCAATTAGGCGACTAAAGATCAATCAAATCACACAAGCTAATGTACAACTAGAAACGTGGTGTGTGCGAATGCTTAACAGATATGCTTCGAAACTAGATCAATCACCATAACTTAATTATCCTCAAGGCAATCACAAGCTTATACGAAGAATATATTCTAGACACAAAATGACTTATAACATTTCAAGATTATTGGAGTTTATTACGGAATTATGCTTTTATTCAACACATAAAACAAATGCTTATTTGATCGTGCGATGAGTGAGGTCCACAAAAGACTTATGCAATGGTATACATTTAGCGAGCGTTAGGTTAGCGGATCCCAGAATATAAAAGCCTTAGGTCACTAGGCACAAAGTCCCCTAAGAACTTAATAACTCGAATACCAAATAGCCCACTCGTGATCAATTGTGCATTGAAACCATATTCTTTTTTTTTCTTTTTTTTCTTTTTTTTTCTATTTCTGAGCAAGTGCATTTCGCTCCATCTTGCTCAACCCTAGACTACTCGCATACAAAATGAGCCAGCTACTAGCCATTTAACGCATAACCACAACTAGTAATGAATTCCAATTTTTATCTCCAATTTTTATCTTTTCATGTCTTTTATCATTAAGAGCCTATCCTGCATTCTAAGCATAAGCAATAGATTAACCTCAAAAACCATCAAACCATGACAACAATCTAGCCCTTAAGCATACTCTAAGACTTAGTGAAACTACAAGTGTTTCTAGCATGCATATCAACCTAACCAGATTCAACATCACTTTAACGCTATCACTACACTCGCATCAATATCACATATTAATTGGTAAAGCAACACAAAGGGATCATGGTATATGCATGAGCTATATGACATGACAAATAAAGCTATAAATCCTTAAAAAACTATATGGCAAAAATATGCAACTATATGAACTAAACTAACATGAAAATGCAACTACATGACACACACACAAATATGTTACTTCACTACCACCCCCAAACTTAAAATCTTCACTGTCTCCAGTGAAGGTAATAGAAAGGAACACAGGGTATACCTACTCAGACGAATCATCATCCTCATCACCCTCAGAGGGTGGAGTGTCAAGAGGTGGATAAGCAGAACTCTCACCAAAAATGGGCCACTACATATCAGCTCCAAGGCCTCTAAATACCGTCCCAAGTGCTTGGGTGAGCTCATCCGCAAACCGACTCTGCGACTCATACATCACGTCCATCCTCCTTGAAAGCCTCCTGTACTGGACATCAGCCAATCCCGAACCATCTCCTCTCGAAGAACCTGCCTCTCTTTGAGCCTGACTGGGCATAACCATGGTAGCACCAGCTGATGAAACTCCTCCTGGGAGGTGATACCCCAAAACATGTGGCTCGGGCTCTCCCCCCGTCCACTCTTGCATCGCATTCAAAGTCGATGAATCAGTAGGAGTGGCCGGCATCTGCAGCTGCTCATACGAAGGCCACTGGACTCCAACTGCCTTGCAAAGCTTTATGACAATAGAGGCATACAGAATAGAGTATTGCAATCCCCTTAAAAACTTCAAAATCCCTTGGTAGATGTACTCACCAAGGTCCATATAATACTCCTCATTCAGAATTCCCCATAACAACCTTGCCCTCTCCGCTGTAACCTCATGCGATTGCACAGAATGAAGAATATTAGCACACATAAATGCATTCCACACACGAGCATACCTGCTCATCGTGATAGCAGGGAAATTACGATACTCGTTGGATCCCCTTTTGAACTTCCACACCGTTCCCGGCTGATAGAGAGTAGCCATAATCAAGTCCAAATCATCCTCAGGGGCATTTTCATTCCACAGCTCCTCTTGTGGTTTCCTCAGTCGCTGGCCAATCACCCCGCGAATCACCTCGGGCTGATAATCAACAGTAAGCCCACGAACAACAGAAAACCCATTCTTTTCGGCCTTTGCGTTCGCATAAAACTCACGAACGATACTCATCAGAACCTCCTCAGGTGACTCACAGAATATAATACATCCCTTATTAGCAATCATCGGTAACAAATCACCATCCCTCCCTGATGGAAATAACTCCCTCTCCTTCATAATAGGCTTAGTGAGAAGCCTAGTGTACTCTTCTTTAGCAGCCCCATCCAACAATCGGGGCCTCGCAGCAGTGTTCCTCGAAAAATCAGCAGTCAAAACGGTGCTGCTGCTACCAACAGTTCGTGCTCTCTTTGGGGCCATGTGAACTGAGAATAAGGGTTTGAGGGTTTGTGTTTGGTGTATAGGAGAGATTTTGTAGAGTTGAAAGTGTGTGGGATGTGTATGGAGAGGTTGTGTGTATATATAGGGCAAAAGTAGGGTTAAAATTTGAATATGAGTGGGGATTGTGGTAGGATATGGGGGGAATCGTGGGTTAATGGCGTATAAATTGTTTTTGTTTTTTTGTTTGATTTGTTTTTTTTTGGCTGGAAAATTTTTTCTGAAGGCAGGGTCGCAGGCAGGCACCTGAAACCAGCAGGCGGGCGCATGCAGGGCTTCTGGAATTTTTTTTTCCTGCAACAATTTTTTTGATTTTTTTGGATTTTTGGATAAAAGACTATATTCTAAGGTTTCCTATGGTATCATATCTTGGGTTGCCTCCCAAGAAGCGCTTCTTTTATGTCAATAGCTTGTCGTGGAGTTATGCGATCAAGTTGACAATAAAACAGCACTAACCACTTCACGGTTTTCCATATCCCCATAATAGTGCTTCAATATCTGACCATTTACTTTGAATGCTTGTCCCGGATCGTTCTCAAAAATCTCCACCGCTTCATGTGGAAACACAGTTTTGATGATAAATGGTCCAGACCACATTGATTTCAACTTTCCAGGAAAAAGTCGGAGACGAGAGTTGAATAAAAGAACTTGTTTCCCTGGCACGAATGACTTAGGTGATAGCTTCCTGTCATGCCACCTTTTTACCTTTTCCTTGTACATTTTGTTGTTTTCGTACGCTTGAAGTCGAAATTCATCAAGTTCATTTAACTAAAGCATTCACTTCTTCCCAGCTGCATCTAGATCAAGGTTTAACTTCTTCAATGCCCAATAAGCCTTATGCTCAAGCTCTGCATGTAAATGACATCCCTTACCATAGACAAGTTGAAACGGGGACATCCCAAGTGGAGTCTTATATGTTGTTCTATAAGCCCAAACAGCTTCATCGAGCTTCAAAGACAATTCTTTCCTTGACGGACAAATGACTTTTTCTAGAATGCATTTGATCTCTCTATTAGACACTTCAGCTTGACCATTAGTTTACGGATGATAGGCAGTAGCGATGCGATGATTCACACTGTAGCGTTGCATCATATAAGTGAACTTAAGATTGCAGAAATGCGACCCTTCATCACTTATGATAACTCGTGGCATTCCAAACCTTGTGAATATCTGCTTATGAAGAAAACTCAACACTACCTTTGCATCATTACTCAGTTGAGCTTTGACTTCTACCCATTTCGAGACATAATCGACTGCCAGCAAGATGTACTGATTATTGCAGGATGAGATAAATGGTCCAATGAAATCGATTCCCCAAACATCGAAGACCTCAACTTTAAGCATCATATTTAAAGGCATCTCATCCTTTTTGGATAGATTCCCAACTCTTTGGCAACGATCACACCTTAAAACGAACTGATGTGCATCCTTAAACAACGTAGGCCATAAAAAACCTGCTTGAAGAATACGAGCTGCTACCTTTTCACACCATAATGTCCACTATAAACTGTGAAATGACAGTCTTGTAATATCCCTTTCATCTCACAGAATGGGATACATCTCCTGATGATCTGGTCAGCTCCTTGTCTAAATAAAGATGGTTCATCCCACATGTACCACTTCACTTCATGCAGAAACTTCTTCTTTTGAGCCGCCTTCATATTAAAAGGTATTATATTTCTAACAAGATAGTTCACAATATCTACGAACCATGGCTCTTCGTCCTGAATTATGAACAACTGCTCATCCGGAAAAGATTCGTTGATCAATGTCTTATCATGTGAAGTACAATTGGGATTCTCCAATCTAGAGAGATGGTCAGCTACTTAGTTTTTAGTACCCTTTCGATCCTTGATCTCTAACTCAAATTCCTGTAGCAAGAAAACCCAATGAATAAGTCTAGGCTTCGAATCCTTCTTTGAGAATAGATAGCGGATGGCAGCATGATCAGTGAATACTGTCACCTTTGTCCCAAGTAGATAAGATCGAAATTTTTCGAAACCATAAACTATTTCCAAGAGCTCTTTCTCAGTAGTGGTGTAGTTCAGTTGGGCTCCACTTAGCATCTTACTAGCATAGTAGATCACATGAAAGATATTATTCTTTCGCTGCCCAAGAACTGCTCCCACTATATAATCACTTGCATCACACATCATCTCAAAAGGTTCTCTCCAATCAGGTGTCGTAATAACTGGTGCTGTGATTAAACTCTTCTTCAGAGTCTCGAATGCTGCCAAGCATTCATCATTAAATTTGAAAGGCACATCTTTCTGAAGCAAATTGCACAACGGCTTAGATATCTTAGAGAAGTCCTAGCTGAAATGCCGATAAAAACCCGCATGACCAAGAAAACTACGGATTCCTTTTACAGAAATAGGTGGCAGAAGATTTTTAATGACGCCCACCTTGGCTTTATCCACCTCAAGACCCTAACTACAGACGTTATGCCCAAGAATGATGCCTTGTTGCACCATGAAGTGACCTTTTTCCCAATTGAGCGCCAGATTGGTCTCAATGCACCTTTTGAGCACCAAACGGAGATTATTCAGGCATTCATCATACGAAGTTCTAAAGATGGAGAAGTCGTCCATGAACACTTCAACATTATTTCCAATCATCTCAGAGAATATAGACATCATGCATCTCTGAAAAGTGGCTGGTGCACCACATAAACCAAAAGAAACTCTGCGAAAAGCAAACGTGCCAAATGGACAAATGAAAGTAGTCTTCTCTTGATCTTCTGGTGCAATGCAAATCTGATTGTAGCCCGAATAGCCATCCAGAAGACAATAATACTCATGACCAGCCAACCTGTCAAACATCTGATCAATGAATGGAAGAGGGAAGTGATCCTTCCTCGTGGCTTTATTCAACTTCCTATAGTCCCTGTATACCCTCCAACCTGTGACTGTTCGAGTGGGGATAAGCTCATTCTTATCATTTGCTACCACAGTAATACCTTCTTTCTTAGGTACACATTGCATGGGGCTCACCCAAGAACTATCGGAAATAGGATATATGATTCCGGCATGCAGCCATTTTAGAATTTCTTTCTTCACCACTTCTTTCATGATAGGATTAAGCCTTCGATGTTGCTCAACAGTCGACTTGCTACCTTCCTCTAGCAAAATTTTATGCATGCAGTATGAAGGGCTGATCCCTTTTATATCTGCTATAGTTCATCCGATGGCCGATTTGAATTCTCTCAAAATCCTCAAGATCTTGTCCTCTTCACTACCTGAAAGGTCAGATGTAATAATTATAGGCAACGTAGATGCATCACCCAAAAAAGCATACCTCAAATGTTCAGATAATGGTTTAAGCTCCAAGGTAGGTGCTTCCTCAATAGATGGTTTGAGCTTTCCCTCTGCATTTTTGAGATCAGTATTTCCAAGGGATTCAAATGGCATGTATCGATTTCATTTCCAAGGAGAAGCATTTAGATATTGTAGCTGCTCATTGCCTTCATCATCTTCACTGTCAAAATCCCCCAATAAGGCTTTCTAAGGCATCAGACCTTAGCTCATGATCAAGTCTTGAAGTAACTGCGGAATTGATCAAATCCACCTTTAAGCACTCCTCATCTTCTGTAGGGAATTTCATCGTATTAAACACATTTAAGGTCACATCTTGATCTTGCACCCTCATCTTGAGTTCACCTTTTTGCACATCTATCAAGGTACGGCCTGTAGCCAAGAAAGGTCTTCCCAAGATTATGGGAATCCTCTTATCTTCCTCGAAATCCAGAATGATAAAATCTGCAGGAAAGATGAGTTTGTCCACCCTTACTAGCACGTCCTCCACAATGCCTCGTGGGTATGTAATCGATCGATCAGCCAATTGTAGAGACATGTGGGTGGGCTTCGGATCAGGCAAATTCAGCTTTTTGAAGATATACAACCGATAAATATTAGAGCTATTTTTATAAGTGCTATATATATTCCTAAATATTCTGTGTTATAAGGCCGACTATGAGAATTCGTTATATATATATTATGTATAATTTTGTCGTATGGCATTGCGAGTGTTGCTAGAATATTCGCGAGCGTGTAACTTTCCTACGCGAGTAAGATTTCGCTACGCGATTAGTAAATAATAGAGATTTCTCGCAATTTAGTAATATTTAAATAGTTACGATTAGGCGATAAATTTCTATTTTAGTATTGTCCAATATAATCAATTTGCTTGCAATTATTTGTGTGATTTATAATGTCTAAATTATATTTTTCATGATTTGTTTGTTAGTATAATAATATTAGAAATATTTTAATATAAATTCTTGTTCGAAATTTTTGAAAATAATTTTATTAAATTTCTAAAATATCATAGTATTTATGGTATTAAATTGGTGATTTATGGATTTGTATTTTAATTACTAAAAATCACTCTTTTAAATTATACTTTTAATAGTTATTGAATTACAAGTGTACCCTTGCATGCAAATTCCACTCAAATTGAGATCAAGGATAAGACCGTCCTTTCACCCTCCACTAACTACATTTGACCAAACAAATGACCAATAAAACCTTGCATGCAAAAGCTTGCTATTAGTGGATGAAGGATAAAATAGTAAACTCAAACTTCACTACCATTTGGTGAGACAAAAACAAATTTATAGACTCCACTCACCTCATTTTCTTCACCAACACATCACTCCACTCTCTTCTCTCCCTACCCCCCTCTCGGCTGCGCCTAAACCCTTTTCACCCCTCTCATTTTTCTTCTTCATTTCTTCATCATTCTTACATCTTTCAACTCCTCTAAGTAAGGGTCAATTTCATTTGATTCTATATCATCATTTAAGGTGAGTTTCTTAGTTGCATGTGGTTAAAGCCAAAGGTTTAACTTTGATTCTTATGAATCTAGAGTTGAACTTAATGTGGCTTATAAAACTTGAGCAAGAGATGGTCTTGATGAAGTGTTTTGCTTCTACTTTCAAGCCATGATCTTGGCCTCAAGCATTCGACAATGACTCCCAAGGAGCCAAATGGATTTTTGTGGTTTGTGTGCTAGGTTTATTTGTTTTTCAAAAGAAAGAAGCTTTGCATATGACTTTTAAAGAACCTATGATCTTCTAAAAAGTATTTTTACAAAGTTTCCATCCTTGCAAGCCATGATTTTTACACTAAAGGTTAAAGTTAATACTTGCATGTCGTAGTATATGTGATATTTCGAACAAATGTGCTATGTGACTTGAATTTGAGTTTTTATGCAATGCATGCCATGGTTTTAGCTCTAAAATGCTAATATTTTATGTGCCTTGATAAGTTATAATCAAATCTAGTAGCCATCAAGTGGATACCATGTATTTTTGGTTCGGAATTTTGGTTAAAAATTGTATATGTAAAAATATACCTTGTTATGCTCTTTGTGTTTGCTTTGGTAAACGATTTATGTGGCTAGATTTATGCTCCTATTTCCCATAAAATGATAGTCAGTAAGGTTGTTCATGTTATAGGTTAGGTTTGTTGGTTTAGTTGTGGATTTTGGTGTTGAAATGGGAGTTAAGGTGGAAGGAAGTACACTAGGCACTAAGTAGCAGATTTTTCCACCCTAAGTATAGGCTGTTTTAGGTGAGTTTTGGTAAGGCCTTGCTAGGCCCAAGTTTACTGGAGTTAGGACTTGAGTTATACTTGAGTCCAGTTGTAATAACCCCAATTTTTGGAATTTTTGAAACCCTTATGAATAGTGATTTGGCTGATTATGCTGAATAAGAAAACTTTTCATGCCACACTTTGTAGGGGTTCTTTTATTGTTATTCTGAGATCTTATTAGTACTCTATATGGTATATAAGTGTATGTAAAAATTGTTAGAATCCAAATTCGAACACTTTGATTTTGCCCGAAAATCCACCAGATATCGAAAGAATTGAGTATAAGGTAACAGGATAAAAAGGATTTAAATTCAAGGATTATAAGAGAGGATCATAAAAGGAATATAATGTATTGAGAAAGGTAAAGGGGACCCAAGTAATAAGATCCCGGGTATGATCCCTCAAACGATAAACGAAAACGAAAGTTAAGCGAACCGTATAACAGATGAGCGATCATTAGCGAAGTAATTAGGAGTTAATCAAAGAGGTTAGTGGATGATGATATCATCACACCAACAAGAGAAGGACAAGTGTAAAAAGATGACATTGAAGGATGATATAAGCATGGCCAAAAAGGGAAAGAATTGTTGGTTGATTTTAAACCATTCATTTTTTACCATGGTTAAAAGGTAATTAATCAAAACAAAAGGAAATAACCAAGAAAAACAAATCAAAAACACAAAACACAAAGTTGACCTTCATTTCCAACAAGAAGCTCTCGGCCTTTGTCCATTTCAAAGGAAGAAAAAATTCAAATTCAAGTTTCAAGCCTGTTAATTAGGGAGGTAATTATCTAAGGTTCCTTGTACATAGATATAGATATCCTATGAATCTAAGCTTCAAATTCCTTCACAATCTCTTCCAATAATTCCTGGAAGAAGAGAGTGAATACTATTTTCCAAGAACTTAAAATTTTGATCTTGTGTTTTTGTTTAGATAAAGCTTTAGTAAGGATTTTACAATGTTGTTTCAAGCTCATTAGTTATTCCTACTCACAAGGGAGGTATAATCTCTTAACCTAGCATTGTTATTGAATGTTAAGAGCTTATTATGATTAGTATAGTTCATGAGAGGCATGATTATTGAATTTTTAGAGATTGGTTAGTTTTGTAATGTTTTTGGAGTTGTAAATCTTGATGATTAGTTTATGAACTTAAGAAAGCTCTTAGTTCATGATTGAGAAGTAGTATAAATTGGAAATATTGAGTTGTTGGGGCTGTTGTAGTAAAGAATGGATGAATTTTGGTTGTAGTGGTGATTGTGGGTTGAATTGTGAATTGATTGGAATGATTTAAATTTGGTAATCGCGTAAACATAGCCGTCGTAATGCCCGATTTACTTTAGACTGTTTTGTTCTTAACATCAAGACCCGATAAATCACTGTTAGGTTCTGACCATTGCCATGATTAGATAGTTCATGTTATGAGCTTCCTTTTGATATGTGGTTCGCTTGAATCCGATGTACGGTTTAGGAGAAACGACCGTTTTAAGTAACGGCGTTTCGCGACCGAACCATTACCCCTCGCCTTACTTTGAAACCTTGGTTAAGGCCCTTAAATGACTAATCGGAGTATAAAACAATTATGTAAAGTGGATTAAGCAGTTTGGAGGGTACTCGCAAAAGAATCACCTTAAAACTCTTAATGGTTAATTTATTAAAAATGGTGGAGCCGAGGGTACTCGAGCGACTTAAGTGAATCGTTAAGCGCAAAAGCGAACGTTAGGGTCTAATTGGTTAAAGTATAGATTCTTAAGCGACTTTGGTTTAATTCCAACTTATATGTTGTTTATAGGTTACCAGACTCGTCCTAAGCCTTTTATCACCCCCAGTCGCTCAGGCAAGTTTTCTACCCGTTATACAGTTGTTGTGATGTATATATGTATATGCATTATCTTGTGATAGATGCATGATGGTTGTTAGAAAATCTTGCGATATATTGGAGCATGTGATATGGTATATATGCATGTCTGTTTCGTAATCTTGATATCTAATTTTTGATTCAATTGCTTATAAGTTGCATAATACCTATGCTAGAGATAAGCAGTAGTTACGTATACCCTTAGTATAGGGGACCCAAAGGTGAACATTTTCTAAACCGGGAGTCGATGTTCCCTAGTATAATATATATATATATATATATTGATATAGTTTTCAAAACTATTAATCGAATAAGGTTTATTCGATAACTTTCTTTAATGAATATTATTTTTCAATATTCATTCGAGGACTTATGACTCCGTTTATTTTATTTAATGAATATTATTTTTGAATATTCTTTCGAGGACTTATGACTCCGTTTATTTTATTTAATGAATATTATTTTGAATATTCATTCGAGGGCTTATGACTCCACTTATTTTGTTAAATAATATTCTTTATTTTATTAAAGAATAATGTTTCGATAATCAAACTTATTTTCGATTATTCAAATAAAGATCGTACTTTCATATAAGTATATCTTTGGTTATTTATTATTCATTTCAAGTATGAGTTTTAAAACTTCTACCTCAATTATTTTTATAAGGATTATCCTTATGGGAATATTATTTAAATAATAATATTCAGATATTTTCTAACATATCGGGACTGATTTATTTTATTAAATCAGCATTACTCCAAACATTCTTAAAAATGTTTTCGAGTCTTTAAAATGATTTTAAAAGTTAGAGCGGATCCCAAAACTCATTTTTATATTTAAGATCTTCCTTTCGAAGGGGATTTAAATACTCGTTCAAAACCTGAGGGATCCGGCTCAGTGGTGTATTTTACATTCGCAACGAGGTTGCTGTTTTGAGAAAACATCTTGATTACTAGCCCATCGTTCGGGAAGTAAGTTCATCTATTTGAGTCGGCATAAGCAACATGGGCTCAGTGGGCGTCCATGAAAGTGTAAGTGGCTCAGTGGGAGTCCATCAAATGCGTAAGTGGCTGAGGGGCAGTCCAGCATAAGGTCCTATTGCGGCCAGGGTGATGACCAGTGGGGAATTCGTCCATCTACTAGTAGAAAAGGTTACTTATTGGTATCTTTGCCTGATCAGCAAGATATCAGGTTTATGCCAAGGTTTTATCCTTTCCAAATTTATTGGATATTGCAACTCTGTTTATAATTTTCGTAACAGAGGTTTTCAAGGAGTGTATGAAATGTATATATATATATAGGTGTATATATATATATATCGGGACTTAATGGAGTATCTCGTAACTTTATTTCTTTCAAATGATATTTTAAAGATTGAATCTATTCAAGTCTTATCTTGTAGTCTCATCAGTGTGATGAACTTTTGAAACTGATTATAACTTGAACGGTGGTAGTTCAAGTAGTATTTGGAAAAGATATAAGTATATTGGAGTATCTTGTAACTTCATCTTTTAAACTTATATCTAGTAAATGATTATCTTATACATGTCAAAGATTTTCAGAAAAACATTGAGACAAGGTTAGATATATGAGATCACCTTGCAACAATATTTTTATACAGTTGTAAACTGGAACTCTGTGTATATTATACATGTCAGAGAATTTTAAAGATTGTGAAAAGTATATATGTATATATATACTGAATATTTTGCGACTTGGTCGCGTTAAGATAACAAACTTGGTTCATTTCTTTTTGACCAAGACTTTCATGAGTACTATGAGAATGTTCATATATTGTTAATTATTATATATATTATTTCGGTGGGCTTGTTGCTCACCCTTGCTTTCTTTTCTCATCATACAACAACAGATAAACAAGATGAATAGGATCAAGCTCCCAATTCGTGAGCGGTTAAGAAACGTTCCGCAGTTTCCTGTAGGCGTTGATGCCGTTGTAGCTGAGGTAGAAGCAACCAGTAGGCTAGGCTTTCAACTTTTGGTGTGCCAGACTTATGTATATTTATGAATTGTAATAATGGCAAAGAATATGTAAATTATTCAGAAACCCTTTTTATGGTGAAATGGTTTATAATTGTGGAATAAAATGACTTGTGTTATTTTTGGTATTCATCTCTGAGACTATAACTTGTGGTGTGTGTGTGTATATTGTGGGGTCACAGTACGCAGTAGTTGGTTGACTGTTAAGATTAAGTATTGATAAGGGAAATGGAACTCGTGACAACCCGAATCCCCGACCCCGGATTTGGGGGTGTTACAAAAATGGTATCAAAGCCAAGCGTTATAAACCTCAGAGATGATGTGACGTTAAAATAATAAGTTCACTAAGATAATAAGAACTCTTGCCAAGTTCATAGTCGGACTACCTAACGTAGTACTGACAGTTAAAACCCTTATGGGAATCCTTATAAATATCGTGATAGAAGCGTAGTTCATTATCGTAGATGGTAGCGGGACTCCGAACCCTGAGGTTGAGGAGCAACAGCGCGATGATGTTTTATTACTAATTGGAGATTGGATTGTGGATCCGATAGAGCATCCTAACGCAGGAACGGGTGATGTTCATGTTGAGGATGTAGCGGTTGAGGATGTTGTCCTAGAAGGGATTGTTGCTAAGGAGGATCCTGTGGAGGATCCTGACAAGAATGAATAAAGGACCACTGAGGAATTGATGACCATGGTTAGGGAAACTACCAGAGGTAGGATTGGCCGGTCACTACCGGAGGTTCGTTCAAGTTTGTAAAGATAGTAGCCCCTTTAACGCGGCTTACTCGTAAGACTGAGAAGTTTGAATGGACAGAGAAATACGAGAAAAGCTTTTAAGAACTAAAGAAAAGGTTGGTGGCGGCCCCTATGTTGGCGTTGCAAGATGAAAAAGGAGATTTTGTGAATTGTAGTGACGCTTCGCATAAGGAATTAGGGTGCTTTTTATACAGCACAACAAGGTAATCGCGTACGCGTCTAGATAATTATGGGAATATAAAATTCGATATCCCCACCCATGAGCTTGGGCTCGTGGCCATAGTTTTGCCCTAAAGATTGGAGGCACTACTTGTATGGAGAGAAGTGCGAGATTGACACAAGCCATAAGTGCTCTAGTATATTTTTACGCAGAAAGAGCTCAATATGTGCCAGAGAAGATGGTTAGACTAATCAAGGATTTTGATTATGAGATTATTTATCAGCCAGGTAAAGCCAATGTGGTGGCTGACGATCTTGGTAGAGAGGAGATTGTCAAGATGATAATGTCTTCGGGAGAGTAGATAAAAGATTTCGAGAAAATGGAAATAGGACTGAAGGTAACCGGAGCCAGAACTGAAAAGTTGTTTGAGATTGTAATGTAGCCCGAATTATTGGAAAAGATCATATTGTGCCAAGAAGAATTGATAAAGGAAGGCAGGGAGCCAATGAAGAGAGGAGAGATTAACACCAAGAAAGAAGGAACCCATAACATAATGAAATGGAAAACAAGGATTTTAACGTATAAGATGACCCCGATTATGGGGAGTAGGATGAAATATTTCATATTGAGAAAATAGGAGTCGAACAAGTTAGGGAGAACCAGGATGGTACTCCTATGGGGAAATTCATGGACCCGCCTCAACAAAACTTATACTTTTACCCCCAACCACCTCCCTGAGGAATCAATGCGGTGGGAAATTCTTTCATGACCTTTAAGTCGCTAAGCTTTCAGAGTTCCAAGGAACGGGGTGACCCAGTCGAGGCAAGAGCCTGGATAAAGGAAATATAAGAATCATTTGAGATTTTAAATAATTGACGAATCATAAAAGACTGTTTTTGTCACTTACCCTCCTAAGAGAGAGGCCACCCGCTGGTAAAAGACCAAGAAAGGCATGGAGCCAGAGGTTAGAATAAACTGATTAAAGTTCAGTCAATTATTTTCGGGAAAGTAATTCCCAAGGTTATGGAGATAGTGTAAAAGCTTTAGAACAAAGGCGGACGAGTATGATGAATTATGAAGCTAAGTTGTAAAAGTTGTCAAGATTTGTTCTGATGACAAGAATCCCAGAACGACGTGATGTTTGAAGTCAATGAGTAGTGGGTTCATGAAATGATTGTAATATAAAAGATAATAAAAAGCAACTGAAGTGGAAAGGAAAATAAAGACAATAGAGTTTGAGGAGTGATAAGGGAGTTGGGTATGAGGAAACCCTAAAGACTCGTAGCAATAGAAATAGAAAAGTATGTATTCGTCAGGATGAGGGTGATTCACCATAAGTTAAAGTTGATGGTTGAAGGCGTGAGAGATACATATATTTTATCCCCTGTAAGTTGGGAGGATTCGAGGAAACCTTGAGATAGTTCGAAGGATAAATAATGAGAGACAGATAGATTGAGGAGACAAGAAAGTAAGAAATTAGAAAAATTGGATGAAGGAAGTGACCTTCAAGAATGTGAAGTGTAAGACCGGTGGCATGATACCCAGAAAGGGAGACGCCAGGTATGAAAGATATCCCAACATTGAGATGACTGTTGAGATAAATAACAAAAGTAAATGAGGAATTATTATGAAGAAGTTCACGTTGAACACAACCAATATCTTCCAGAAAATCCCTGTTGTCATTACCAAATTAGGAAAGAAAAGCGGGTAACCATTGTTATCTTTTGAAGGCCATATGGGTTGACCTCATTTTGAATACAGATTTTAATGTGAAATTAGGCATATACTGTCGAGGTGGGAATGATTGAATAAGACACCCTTATCAGGGATATATGACTTGATTTATCCATGGAAGGATGCCTGTACCTTTTTAAAGGTGGAATTAAGGATAGAACATCTGTAACTTAAAATGAATCCTAGGGGAATGCATAAAGGTTGGCATTTCACCCTGAATAGGGATAGTATGAGTTTTGACAGTATAAATTGGAAAAGATTAAGGTAACAACAACCTTTAAAGATCAGTAGAGAAATTTTTCAGAAGTACATAGACAATGGTTCTAGTATTAGTAAATGGTATTTTGATATGCCCTATATCTAGGGAATACAGGAGGAACAATTCAAGGATAACCTTAGAGGTTTTACAAAGAGAAAGGTAATATTCAAGGTTCTCAAGAATAGAAATTTTAAAAAAAAAAATATAACGTAATAATAATAATGCCAAGTGGGGCACATGTTAAACCATGAGAAGGTATAGATTGAACCCAATAAAGGTCAAGAATGGTGAAAACAAGAAGGACCCAAGATAAGAGACGTCCTAAGTATGATCGAGAGTCATTCGTGACAATGTTAACCTCTAAAGACCGAGGCAATAACTTATGGAAAAATGGTGATATTTTTTTTTACTCACCAAAGCTTAAGGAAGAGCATTTTCACGCAAGCAGTGGTTGGAAATGAGGTAGAAAATTTAGTTGGAGATCGTTCAAAAGACATTGATTATAAGGAACTATTATTATCAGGAAAGGCCAATAAGTTGGCCAACACTTTAAATGTAAGAGGATAATTATAGGCGCTCGTGCCAGAGGAATACAGTGATGATGGTTGAAGCCGTGAAGGTTGTATTATGGTTTGGAAGATTGACATTCCTTCTGATGACTGTGCAATACCCAACCATAATAGTAGTTTGGTAAAGATTTAATTCATGTAATCGCCGTGAGCGGGCTATCTATCTTAGAAGGTCCTATCTTGAGAATAATTCAGGGCCATGTTTCAAAAGGACTAAACAAACCTTTGAGTTAAGTCTTCTATCGAAGGCATATGATTAAGAATGGTATTAACCTGCTATCGTTGCTTTTATTAAAACTCTTCTGCAATTTTATCTACTTCATGTCACGAATGTACGTCAGGACCTGGAGTGTTCTTCATAAATCATTGAATGGTGATTATGTTTCCTCTCTAGAAGATTTTGGTACGGCATGAATGGACTCCGTATGATTAAATATTAAGATTCAAGGAAACGAATGACTATAGTAGGTCCGTGGTGGACTATAGTAATGCATCAATGATTCTTTGAATAATGAGCCGATTACAGCCATGAGAGTTGTAGTGTAATGGATGTTGAGATTGGGTACCACTAATCGGGTTGTGGTGATGTATAAGTTATCATTGATAGACTAATTAAGTCAATTATCTACCTATTGAATACTTATTCCTTCTTATTAATAGAGAGTCGTATTACTATTAAGGAAGGTTGCGGTGCAAGCATAGAATTCTAGTAACGATGATGTCTAGAATGAGATCCCAGATTCGATTTTCGATGTCGAGGGAGTTTCAAAGGTGATTGTTTATAAGCTCGAGCAAGAGCATGGGTCCATAGAATGATGGACGGAATAGTAAATATTTAGGCATGTGAAATATGATGCTATAATGCTTGATGTTGATTTATATACATATATATTTTGTTCTCCTATGATAAACCTCTATAGTTCAGAGGTAGATTTCAAGTCAGATATTTTGTGGCAGTATATATTTTTATATATATATACAATTCTCTTCAATTCGTTCTTTTCTCTCCTTTTCATTTCATGTAAGCTGATAAGAACAACCCTTCCAGAAGGGGAGGTATTGTCGAATGACTATCTATCGGTGTGATAGAAGCCTAGTAGGATACCATCTATTGTTTAATTGCTTGTCAAGTACTAAAGGCTGGCCACCTTCTCTACTAACTATGTAATGTAACAAGTGTTCATGATCATAGTGATCTCTCAATAAATTCTTTTACTTCTATATGAAGGACCAAGCTTTCGAAGATGGAGGCAGTTAGAGATGAAGTGGTACCAAGTATGGTGGTATTCTGATTCTAACGCGTTCGTGATACTAAGGTTGACGCGATTATTAAAAGGTTGTAGAACGCTAACGAGCAAAAGTGTAATCAGTATAAAATTTGGTACGGAAGATAGTAACGATTATGAACTGGAAAAGAGTGCGTATTGAGAAGCAAAAGCTATAGATCTAGATGAGATAATGAGAGTCTGTACAATAGACTTAAAAGAATTTGGAATGATCACTTAAACGCGGATTGAATTTTCTTATGATAATAGATCGTATGTCAGTATTGAGATATCACCTTATGAGATCCTTGAGGGAAGACAATGTCTATCTCCCTTATGTTAGGATGAAGTTGTAGAGCGCAAGATGCTCGGACCCGCAGTAGTCCAAGGGACCAGGGATATAATAGATCTAATCAGAGGATGGCTGGTAGTAGCCCAAGAAGGACATAAGAAGTATGTTGATTTGACACGAAAGGACAAGGAATAGGAAGTAGGGGACCTAGTGTTGTTATAGGTATTCCCCTGGAAAGGATGGATGAGGTTCGGAAAGAAAGGAAAGCTAAGCCCACGAATTGTTGGACCTTTGGATATATTAAGACGTATTGGGAAGCTAGCATATGAGCTAGCCCTACCCCTGAACATGTAGCAAGTTCATAACGTGTTCCACGTATCAATGTTAAGGGAGGGTAATCCGAATGCCAGACAAATAGGGGCGTATGAGCACATAGACATGCAACCAGATGTAACCTATATGGAGCAACCAGGAAGGGTTATAGATCGAAAAGGAACAAGTGCTTTGAAGAAGGGTTATCAAACTAGTTAGAGTTTGATGGTAGAACCACAATGTGGGAAAATTTACTTGAGAGTTAGAAAGTGCAATGCTAAGAGAGCATCCCTATTCATTTTCTATACGATTCCGGGACGGAATCCTTTTAAGGAGGGGAGACTGTAATAACCCAAATTTTTGGAATTTTTGAAACCCTTATGAATAGTGATTTGGCTGATTATGCTGAATAAGAAAACTTTTCATGCCACACTTTGTAGGGGTTCTTTTATTGTTATTCTGAGAAATTATTAGTACTCAATATGGTATATAAGTGTATGTAAAGATCGTCAGAATCCAAATTCGAACACTTTGATTTTGCCCGAAAATCCACCAGATACCGAAAAAATTGAGTATAAGGTAACAGGATAAAAAGGATTTAAATTCAAGGATTATAAGAGAGGATCATAAAAGGAATATAATGTATTGAGAAAGGTTAAGGGGACCCAAGTAATAAGATCCCGGGTATGATCCCTCAAACGATAAACGAAAATGAAAGTTAAGCGAACTGTATAACAGATCAGCGATCATTAGCCAAGTAATTAGGAGTTAATCAAAGAGGTTAGTGGATGATGATGTCATCACACCAATAAGAGAAGGACAAGTGTAACAAGATGACATAGAAGGATGACATAAGCATGACCAAAAAGGGAAGGAATTGTTGGTTGATTTTAAAAAATTCATTTTTTACCATGGTTAAAAGGTAATTAATCAAAACAAAAGGAAACAACCAAGAAAAACAAATCAAAAACACAAAATACAAAGTTGACCTTCATTTCCAACAAGAAGCTCTCGGCCTTTGTCCATTTCAAAGGAAGAAAAAATTCAAATTCAAGTTTCAAGCCTTGTTAATTAGGGAGGTAATTATCTAATGTTCCTTGTAAATAGATATAGATATCCTATGAATCTAAGCTTCAAATTCCTTCACAATCTCTTCCAATAATTCATGGAAGAAGAGAGTGAATACTATTTTTCAAGAACTTGAAATTTTGATCTTGTGTTTTTGTTTAGATAAAGCTTTAGTAAGGATTTTCCAAGGTTGTTTCAAGCTCATTAGTTACTCCTACTCACAAGGAAGGTATAATCTCTTAACCTAGCATTGTTATTGAATGTTAAGAGCTTATTATGAGTAGTATAGTTCATGAGAGGCATGATTATTGAATATTTAGAGATTGGTTAGTTTTGTAATATTTTTGGAGTTGTAAATCTTGATGATTGGTTAATGAACTTAAGAAAGCTCTTAGTTCATGATTGAGAAGTAGTATAAATTGGAAATATTGAGTTGTTGGGGCTGTTGTAGTAAAGAATGGATGAATTTTGGTTGTAGTGGTGATTGTGGGTTGAATTGTGAATTGATTGGAATGATTTAAATTTGGTAATCGCGTAAACATAGCCGTCGTAATGCCCGATTTACTTTAGACTGTTTTTGTTCTTAACATCAGGACCCCAGAAATCACTGTTAGGTTTTGACCATTGCCATGATTAGATAGTTCATGTTACGAGCTTCATTTTGATATGTGGTTCGCTTGAATCCGATGTACGGTTTAGGAGAAACGACCGTTTTAAGTAACAGCGTTTCGCGACCGAACCATTACCCCTCGCCTTACTTTGAAACCTTGGTTAAGGCCCTTAAATGACTAATTGTAGTATAAAACAATTATTTAAAGTGGATTAAGCAGTTGGGAGGGTACTCGCGAAAGAAACTCCTTAAAACTCTTAATGGTTAATTTATTAAAAATGGTGGAGCCGAGGGTACTCGAGCGACTTAAGTGAATCATTAAGCGCAAAAGCGAACGTTAGGGTCAAATTGGTTAAAGTATAGATTCTTAAGCGACTTTGGTTTAATTCCAACTTATATGTTATTTATAGGTTACCAGACTCGTCCCAAGCCTTTTATCACCCCCAGTCGCTCAGGCAAGTTTTCTACCCGTTATACTGTTGTTGTGATGTATATATGTATATGCATTATCTTGTGATAGATGCATGATGGTTGTTAGCAAATCTTGCGATATATTGGAGCATGTGATATGATATATATGCATTTCTGTTTCGTAATCTTGATATGTAATTGTTGATTCAATTGCTTATAAGTTGCATAATACCTATGCTAGAGATAAGCAGTAGTTGCGTATACCCTTAGTATAGGGGACCCAAAGGTGAACATTTTCTAAACCGGGAGTCGATGTTCCCGAGTATAATATATATATATATATATATATATTAATATATATATATATTGATATAGTTTTCAAAACTATTAATCGAATAAGGTTTATTCGATAACTTTATTTAATGAATATTATTTTTCAATATTCATTCGAGGACTTATGACTCCGTTTATTTTATTTAATGAATATTATTTTTGAATATTTATTCGAGGACTTATGACTCCGTTTATTTTATTTAAAGAATATTTTTTTGAATATTCATTCGAGGGCTTATGACTCCGCTTATTTTGTTAAATAATATTCTTTATTTTATTAAAGAATAATGTTTCGATAATCAAACTTATTTTCGATTATTCAAATAAAGATCGTACTTTCGTATAAGTATATCTTTGGTCATTTATTATTCATTTCAAGTATGAGTTTTAAAATTTCTACCTCAATTATTTTTATAAGGATTATCCTTATGGGAATATTATTTAAATAATAATATTCAGATATTTTCTAACATATCGGGACTGATTTATTTTATTAAATCAACATTACTCCAAACATTCTTAAAAATGTTTTCGATTCTTTAAAATGATTTTAAAAGTTAGAGCGGATCCCAAACCTCATTTTTATATTTAAGATCTTCCTTTCGAAGGGGATTTAAATACTCGTTCAAAACCTGAGGGATCCGGCTCATTGGTGTATTTTACATTCGCAACGAGGTTGCTGTTTTAAGAAAACATCTTGATTACTTGCCCATCGTTCGGGAAGTAAGTTCATCTATTTGAGTCGGCATAAGCAACATGGGCTCAGTGGGCATCCATAAAAGTGTAAGTGGCTCAGTGGGAGTCCATCAAATGCGTAACTGGCTGAGTGGCAGTCCAGCATAAGGTCCTATTGCGGCCAGGGTGATGACCAGTGGGGAATTCGTCCATCTACTAGTAGAAAAGGTTACTTATTGGTATCTTTGCCTGATCAGCAAGATATCAGGTTTATGCCAAGGTTTTGTCCATTCCAAATTCATTGGATATTGCAACTCTGTTTATGATTTTCATAACAGAGGTTTTCAAGGAGTGTATGAAATGTATATATATATAGGTGTATATATATCGGGACTTAATGAAGTATCTCGTAACTTCATTTCTTTCAAATGATATTTCAAAGATTGAATCTATTCAAGTCTTATCTTGTAGTCTCATCAGTGTGATGAACTTTTGAAACTGATTATAACTTGAACGGTGGTAGTTCAAGTAGTATTTGGAAAAGATATAAGTATATTGGAGTATCTTGTAACTTCATCTTTTAAACTTATATCTAGTAAATGATTATCTTATGCATGTCAAAGATTTTCAGAAAAACATTGAGACAAGGTTAGATATATGAGATCACCTTGCAACAATATTTTTATACAGTTGTAAACTGGAACTCTTTGTATATTATACATGTCAGAGGATTTCAAAGATTGTGAAAAGTATATATGTATATATATACTGAATATTTTGTGACTAGGTCGCGTTAAGATAACAAACTTGGTTCATTTCTTTTTGACCAAGACTTTCATGAGTACTATAAGAATGCTCATATATTGTTAATTATTATACATATTATTTCAGTGGACTTGTTGCTCACCCTTGCTTTCTTCTCTCATCACACAACAATAAATAGACAAGATGAATAGGATCAAGCTCCCAATTCGTGAGCGGTTAGGAAACGTTCTGCAGTTTCCTGTAGGCATTGATGCCGTTGTAGCTGAGGTAGGAGCTACCAGTAGGCTAGGCTTTCAACTTTTGGTGTGCCAGACTTATGTATATTTATGAATTGTAATAATGGAAAAAAATATGTAAATTATTCAGAAACCCTTTTATGGTGAAATGGTTTATAATTATGGAATAAAATGACATGTGTTATTTTTGGTATTCATCTCTGAGACTATAACTTGTGGTGTGTGTGTGTATATTGTGGGGTCACAGTACGCAGTAGTTGGTTGACTGTTAAGATTAAGTATTGATAAGGGAAATGGAACTCGTGACAACCCGAATCCCCGACCCCGGATTTGGGGTGTTATACCAGTAGCCTTGGTTCATCAAGAAACTAGCATTTAGGTAGGTGCACACCCCCATAACCGAGAGCTACTCAGAACAGAGCAGGGCTGGGTCAACTTGAATTTTGGTCAATTATAACCATGTCTTAGGCTAGGCATTCATGGGGAATTGAATTAAATAAGTATAATGAAACCCTAAGAATCTTAACAAACCTTTAGAATTAAAAATTGAATGTGAAAGTGAGTTTTATGTAAGTAAAAACAGAGCAGATTGAATTCTAGTGAGGGCTGGGCAGAATCAACTTTGGGTAGAAGCCTAGAGAGGCCTAGGTAAGGCCTTGGCCTGAAACCAAGTTTGAGAGTTAGGTTTAGGTCTTAAGAATCCATTGGAAGTGGTTTTGTTAGAAGGCCCAATGTAGAAATTGAGATTTCTGCCAAAGAGGACAGGTAGTGCAAACTGGTGCTAGCAGGGAACTTCGGTGTGAGTATTGATCTTTGTAAACCTTTAGGAGTGAGGTCCCTGAGTCTTACCAACTTTAGAAGTTAGTTTAGAGTCTTAACACCCTCTGGGAAGTGATTTAGAGTGAAGTCCCAAGGTGGAAACACCCCATCTCCACCAAGGCACCCGAGGAACACCCTTCGAGTGGAATTAAGAAACTTTAGTGGTGTATGTTGTGATTGGGACTTAGAAGTGAAGGGTCTGAGTATTGCATAGCATCTTTAGGCTTAAGTTATGGTCAGAATAGATAGATTGAAGCATTAATAATAGTCCTTATATGTTACTTGCTTACATGCTTAGAGATTTAGTTAATAATAGCTAAGTATCATATGCCATGTCATTACGTGATTATGTGACTATATGGATTACTTGAATTGCATGCGATTAAGTTATGTGTATTCTTATAATCATAAGTTTGTGTAATCGTATATATGATAAGGGTAAAGGTTAGTCTAGAAGCTTATAGGCTTATAAGGCGATAAAGGGTGAATAGTAATAAGGTTAATATAATGTGTAGGTTCCGAAACAAAGGGGAACACTCGCGCTATCAAGATCGAATAATCTTATAACTTTGAAAGGCAAGTTACTTACCTCTTTATTCTTATAAATGTTGCACATACATACACTTTCTATGAATGCTTAGTTATAACAACCCCATGTCAATAGATTATTTCAAATACATTCGTTAATCACTCTTAACCTGATTTGTACTTTACCTTCAAATGTTCTTCCCTTGAATCTAATTCAATTAAGTTGATACCAAATCTTTCCCCGACATCCATGTTATAAATCATTAAAAATAAAATAAATGTTTTCTTATCTTAGTGGAGTGGACCTAGAAGCAAGTCCTTTTCACATTATTGATAGGCTCACATATAGCCTAGGGATCCCATTATATTTGAGAACCCAACGAGGTTCGGGATTACTTCGGGGCTGATCACCAGCTGTAATCTGTTGCATCCTAAAATATTTTTGATGATTTGATATTTATAACATGATTGCCGGATGCCATGATACCATATTCTATATTTCGATTATTATGATTCTACCATGCCTTTATATTATAACATGTTGCCCTGATATCATGATACCATTTACCATATTTCGATTGCTATAATTTTGCCATGTCTTCATATTATAACTCCATGTTTCTTATTTTCATTTTTACAAGTATTCATAACCTCTTGATTTATGAACTCGTGATTTGAGATAATGCCTTGCGTAGTAGAATGATTAGTACTTGCTGAGCGTTGTAGCTCATTTTCTTGTGTTTAACCCTGTTCTACAGCTAGCAATCATGGTTCGTACCAAGCAGACCGCCTGTAAGTCAACCGGTAGGCAAAGTGAAGACCATTTGAGGGCGCAGGTAGATTATATATAGATTAGGCGGAATCCGCCAATATGTAATTGTGGTATTAGTTAGAAAGGCTGTTCCAAACTCTGAACTTCTAAAGATCTTGTAGTAATCATAAGTTTGTAGTAATTATGGTTTGCTTTTATTCCGTTTGTGTGTGTTGTTGTTTGGGGTGTGACAGTTTTTGGCATCAGAGCCTAGGTTTAGAGTCCCTAGACAGCCCAATTAGGACCATAGGAAGTATAAGTATATAATATTATATCGGGAGTGCTAATACGCGATATTCGAATGAATCGTATCTAACCTTTGTATATATATATATATTACTTGACAGCAACATGCGCACTCATCATCTTCGAACCCGCGGAACGCCACAATTCCTTTTTCTGTCTATGCTGACTTAAGGATGCATCATGATACTCTACAAGGAAAGTATGTCAGGGTGATGGAACATCTTGAAGAGGTCTATGCAAGTAAGTAAGTGATGGGTGATGGACCTAAGGGAGAAACCATTTCGAGGCTTGAGTCACTGATCAAGGTGGCTACATCAAGATTGGAGGAAATGCCCCTGCATCACGACCAGACCAGTCAGATTACTATGCAGGTGATAGTGGATGAGCTTGGGAGTGTGGTCGAGATGCTACGTGAGGACACTACCCCTGACATTGCAAGGATCCGTGTGGAAGAGTCCGATGAGGAGTCCGATGAAGAGGCTTAGGATGAGCTCTAGGAGACTTGACCTTTAGTTGCTTGAATTAGGCTGCTCCTTTAATTACCATGTTATTTGTTTCCATTTCTAGACTCTCGTACTGTTTTAATTCAGATCTGTAATCGTATTTGTACCTTGTGATTCGTACCTTTCGACTTGAACCATGTTAAATTCAGTGCACTTTCTTTGATTCCTATAATTGCTCCTTTTAAAATTTCTTGCTTATCACCATGCATCACCTTTATTATTTAAAAACTGTATACCATGATGACTGTAAATAATACCCTAATTTTGTATCACTCAAACTGTATAACTCTTATTTCAGAAAATGGCACCTAGGAGAGCCCGAGAAAGACCTACAAATAACCAAGAAAATGATGGAGAAAACCAAAACCCTGATATAGCACAACTTGTGGAATTGGTACGCCAACAAACTGCTACTATAGCTCAACATCAACAACTTCTTCAACAAATGCAACCACCTCAACCACCCCCAGAAAGTGTCACTAATTTTAAAACCTTCCAATATGTAAAACCCCCAGAATTTAAAGGAACACAAGACCCGGTAGAAGCTCATGCTTGGCTTAAGGAAATGAAAAGGCCTTTGCCTTAACAAATGTTGGAGATAATTAGAAGGTGGAGTATGCCACTTATTTTCTTTAAGGCGAATCAAACTATTGGTGGGAGTCAGCAAAAGCTTTAGAAGTTGTTGAAGTTATTACTTGGGATAGGTTTAAGAGAATGTTTTTGGATAAGTATTTTCCTCGCTATATGCAAACACAAATTGAGATGAAATTCTTTGAGTTAAAGCAAGACAACATGACAGTCGGTGAATATTATAACGACCCGTATATTTTTTATAATTATTTAAATGTGTAAATATGGAATTATTAAGTAAATAAAATATGTGTGTAGCTTCTGTCAGCTCTATGTTGTTTTATTATTATCTATGTGTGATTTATGGTGTATTAGTTTGTTCGCGTAATTAATTATGAGATTATATTGAATTGTTTTCATTTTAAAAGTGGATTTAATGCAAATTTATTTACATAAATATTTGGAATGTCTCTAAAATTGTTTTTATGAATTTATAATTACAATAATTATTTTTGAGATTTTATAAAATTTAGAAATCAATATTTCATCAATTATTTAGCCCTATATGATTTTCTATTTGCATTTATTTGTAAAATTCGTATTTAATTCCAGAATTCTTCTAAAATTATGAAATTCATATTTATTAAAGTTGGGAATATTCCGGGAATTTTAAAATTATTTTGGGGATTTTTGAGATTAGTTTCATCCGCACGTTGATTCATTTATTTATTAAAAGCGGGCGTCTGGTCAGTTTTCCGGCCATCTATACTTTTTTGGTGACTGCTGTGATTTTGGGTGCCTGTACATGCATATACCGTATGTATATTTGATGTGTTGTGTTTGTTTTAATCTCGGTTACTGCTCTGTTTTGCTCCGTCTGATTGTTCAGCTTGTTCCGTTGTTGGTGCCGCTGTTGTCGGCGGTCATTTTCCCGGCCAGCCGCGCGTGCGTGCGCATATTATCAATTTCGTTTCTTTTGAATTGCAGTGATATTGACCCTATGATTATATTTTGATATGATGAATTGCTAAAATTCGAGTAATTATTTTATCGGTTATTCGATTAGCTTTTGAAAAATTTGAAGTAATATTTACTCGAATTATTTGGTTAACTATTTGAATAAACCCTCATTATTACTTGAATTTTTATTTTTTTGAAGGTTGTGAATTAATCGGTGAAACTCGTGATTGGAATCCGAACCGGGTACCTCCGGGTTTTACCGCCATCAGCGATGAACATCGTTGAGCTGACGGTGGACTGTGATGATCGTTATTTGAGTCCTATCATTAGCAAATAAATAAATAATAAACTATAAATTTATTTTGTAATTTTTAAAATAAAAAGTGGTACTTAAATAATACATTGTGGGGATTATTGGATTGTGAAGTTGGATTGATTGTGGTTTGTTGTTGTTGTGGATTTTGTTTGAGACGTCGAACTGTTTCGATGGGTAGGCCGATAAACGGAAGAGGTGCTGCCCGAATTTTGAGAAATTAAATTCAAAAATATGGGGACATATCCTGTGATTATCGGGGTCACTAGTCGAATATATATATGTATATAATTATAAATAAGTATTTTACAGGACCTACTAGTGTGTGATGGAATATTTTGCAAAGTATATGATAACCCTATTTTCAAACATTGGTCATATGTATTTCCTGAAAATGATCGTCGAACCATGTTTTGAGTATAGAACGGAAACTTGAATGTGTGAATCCTAATTGTGGCATGTGTTATTATAATATATGTATAATTATGAGTCGAGATTTGATATTGAATGGGTAGATTGTTAGTATCGAGGATATGTCAAGCATACCAAGACGTCTAACATAGGGTATTTCGGCTATGTAGGTTCTAGTTGAAGAACTCCAGAAGTGAAGTCGAACTAAAGATAACCTAGTGATAAGTCGACAAGCATAGCAAGGTTCCAAACGAAGGACCTGAACGTTAAAGTCGGATCCAGGATAGTCTGATAGTAAGGCGATAAAGCCGAGTGTTCAAGTTAGTCCAAGGTCGATCGGTAGTAGTGGTAAAGCTCTGCAAGGCAAGTACCCCTGACCATTCTTTTATGGTTCAGTGCATATGAATAGCTAAATGTTTTACTTTCGTAATGGAACAGAAATGTTTTAAGTTACGTATCCCCTGTAGTTCTAAATCACTATTTTCAAATTATGTTTTGGGGAAAAGTAACTTCTGGAAACACCTATCTCTAACGTGATTTAAATGAAAAGAGTTTTGAATAGTGTGCTGTGACAGAATGGTTTTAAAAAGAGATAGGTGACAGTGATTTTGGAAACTGGATAAAAAGAGAAGGTTTTAATCCACCTATGTTGTGGAAGGTTTTAATCCACCTATGTTGTGGAAGGTTTTGATCCACCTATATCATGGAATTTTGGAAAGAGGCAAAAAGGGAATTCAGTTGATCTATTGGAGTTGCGAAAGAGGCCCGTTATTTGATAACGGCCAAACATGTGGTTGCGTAAGTGGCTAATTGGGTTGGGCATTCTGTTTAACCGATTAGTCCAGCATGGGGGAAAGACCTAGCTAGTCTTTTCCCAAGTTCCGGAACACATTCTAATTCTGGATGACCGTTAGTCACTGCCCGGTGAGGGTAGACTGATCAGCTATCTTCACCCGTTAAACATCCAATAGATTTGATTGATTCAGTTTTGAAAATTATTTAGCAATCAGCATGTTTGAGACAGATGATTTGGTGGTTCCAGTAACGGAACAAATGATTTTGGGTCCCCGTAACGGGACAAATGGTTTTATGGTTCCTGTAATGGAACGGAAGGTTTGAGAATGAAAATAACATGCTAAAATAATTAAACTTTGGTATTTATATACAACACACGACTGATATTGTTGTTTCTCGGAGCATGCTAGTTTTAATATCCAGTTATGAATGTTTACTTGTTTTCTAACTAGCTATGAATTATGTTCCTATCACTGCTTTATTAAATCATTTTTACTTGTTATTCATATAGTGGTACTGCTGAGCAATTGATTGCTCACCCTTGCAGAATGTTTTATATATGTATTGCAGATGCCTAGGAGATTCTTGTGCGGTAGTCAGGGCAGAGTTCCAGCTCCTTTCGTGTCAGGCTCCTCTGAGGTAGTTGTGTTCAGACCAGATGAGGTTTGTTGAGTTGCTGCATTGAATTAGTGGTCAGGATTGTGTAAGGTAATTTGAGTTATGTTAGTTGAGCAACCTAAGTCATACTTAAACCTGGAAAAGGTCTTGGTAAAGGGGTCGTAGTATATGTATTATTAATGAGTTAGGCTGAATTATGATTTTTATTATTATTGTTGGTGACGTCAACTCCAGACCCTGGGGTTGAGGCCGTCACAAATATGAGAAGAAGTTTACAGAACTTTCTAGGTTTGTGGGAGAGTATGTTGATTCTGAAGAGAAAAGTGCAAAAAGGTTCCAACAGGGACTGAAGCCTTTGTTAAGGAGTCGTGTGGCAGCTTTTGAGTTGACCACCTATGCTGGAGTGGTTCAAAAGGCTTAAACCTCAGAGTGGACCCGGGAAATTCAAGAAGAAAGAATTTGGGAATAAATCACACGAAAAAAGATCTCAATCAACTAGTGGATAGAAACCCCCGCAAGGATCAATTCCGGAATGTAAGATTTGTAATAGGTGACATAGGGGAATCTGCAATAAAGTGAATATAGTTTATTTCAAGTATCATACAAAGAGACATTATGCTCGTGAAAGTAAGAATCAGAAGGCCAAAATCACGTGTTATAAGTGTGGGAAAGCAGGACATGTGTCACGAAAATGCAAAGGTGTGGGTAACAACCAATTGATGCAAATGACTACTATACCCTACCCTATGAATCAAGTAACTCCTATACCAACCCCATCATTCCCAATATCTTTCAATCAACCTTAGATAGCATCATCTTCAAATTTCCCAGCTTTGACTTATCCAGCTCAAGCGAGGACTTTCAACATGAATGTGAAGGATGCAATTCAAAGTCCCGATGTGGTGTCAGGTATGCTTCCTGTGAATGCCGCTAGTGCTAAAGTATTGATTGATTTGGGAGCCACCAGATAATTCATTTCGAAATATTTTATTAATAAGTTGGATTGTGAAACCCAATTGATTCATTAACCCTTATCCATTATCTTAGCTAATCAAGATAGAGTATCTGTAAATCATATTTTCCCTCATTGTACAATAAAGATAGCCGGACACATTTTTCCCTGCGAACCTTATTCCTTTCCAATTAGGAGAATTTGACGTGATCTTAGGAATGGATTGGCTGACAAGTTTCAGTGCTCAAATAGACTATACGGATAAAAGAGTAGTATTAAGGATACCTCAAGGTAAGAAAGTGACATTCAAGGGCCAAAAGCAAACTCAGACATTTCTCACCTCGATGCAAGCAAATAAGTTGATTCGGAAAGGATGCGAGGCATATTTGGCATATGTAGTTGATAAAGGTAGAGAAGTTTCTAATCCGGAAGACATTCCAGTGGTAAGAGATTTTCTGGACGTTTTTCCCGAAGAACTTCCTGGCTTACCCCTGAACGGATAAATTGAATTTACAATAAACCTTGCACCTAGCACCAAACCCGTTTCGAAAGCTCCATATAGGATGGCACCAATGGAGATGAAAGAATTAGCAAAGTAAATACAAGAACTACTAGACAAGGGATTTATAAGACCAGTATCTCACTGTGGGGCGCGCCAGTGTTGTTTGTGAAGAAGAAGGATGGAAGCATGCGACTTTGTATAGATAATCAAGAATTGAACAAGTTGATGATTAAAAATAGATATCCTTTGCCTAGAATTGATGATCTGTTGACCAACTCAAGGGAGCCTCTTGTTTTTCGAAGATTAATCTGCGATCAGGATACCACCAATTGAAGATTATGTCCGAAGACATACCGAAAACAGCTTTTCGAACAAGATATGGACATTACTAGTTTCACGTTATGGCTTTTGGGTTGACAAATGCACCAGCTGCTTTCATGGATTTAATGAATCGAGTATTCAAGGAGTATTTGGACAAGTTTGTCATAGTTTTCATTAATGATATTCTGTTATATTCAAAGATAGAAGCTGATCACACAGAGCATCTAAGAATAGTCTTGGAAGTGCTGCGAAAGGAGAGATTGTATGCCAAGTTCTCGAAGTGTGAGTTTTGGTTAGTTGAAGTAAGATTTCTAGGACACATTGTCGGAAGAGAGGGAATTAGAGTAGATCCTGAAAATATCGAGGCTATAATGATTTGGGAGAGACCGAAGACGCCAACAAAAGTGAGAAGTTTTATGGGACTAGCGGGATACAACAGAAGATTTGTAAAGGATTTTTTGAAGATTGCCGTACCCTTGGCTAAATTGACAAGGAAAATGAAAAGTTTGAATGGATGGAGAAGTGTGAACATAGTTTTCAAGAATTAAAGCACAGGTTGGTAACTGCTCTGGTTTTAGCATTACCAGATGATAAGGGAGATTTTGTAATATAGTGATGCCTCTTACAAAGGACTTGGATGCGTATTGATGCAACACGGGAAGGTGATAGCTTATGCTTCAGGATAAGTTAAACCACATGAACAGAAGTACCCGACTCATGACTTAGAATTAGTTGCGATAGTGTTTGCCTTAAAACTATGGAGACACTACTTATATAGGGAAAATTGTGAGATATACACGAATCACAAGAGTCTGAAGTACCTCTTTCCTCAGAAGGAGCTGAATATGAGACAGTGTCGGGTTGAAATTGATCAAAGACTATGATTATTCGATACAGTATCATCCGGGAAAGGCCAACGTGGTAGCAGACGCTTTGAGTAGGAAGGAAAGGTTAAATATGAAAACAATACCGAAGGAATTATCTGATGAAGTTGAAAAATTACAATTAGAGCTTTGTGATCATGGGAGAGCGGATGAAATGTGTTATGCCATTACTTTTCAACCGACACTAGTAGAGAGGATAAAGAAATGCCAAGATGCAGTAGTGACTCAAGAGAATGATCAGTTGACAGGAGAAGAGATATGTACATAAAAAGATGAACAAGGTGTGTTGAGATTTTCAACAATAATTTGGATCCCAAATGTGACTGAATTTAAGAATGATATTTTGAAAAAAACACACAACTCAAGATTTTCGATTCACCCGGGAAGTACCAAAATGTACCATGATTTAAAAAAGAGTTTTTGGTGGCTGAACATGAAAAGAGAGATTACATAGTGGATTTCAAAATGCGATACATGCCAAAGAGTGAAAGCAGAACATTAGAGACCAAGTGGTTTGATTCAACCATTGAATATTCCAGAATGGAAGTGGGAAAATATTGCCATGAATTTTGTAGTAGGTTTACCGCGAACACATTCTGGACATGACCCAATTTAGGTGATAGTTGAGCGCTATACGAAATCGGATCATTTTCTTCCAATTAATGAGAAGTCTTTGTTAGACAGACTAGTTCATATGTACGTACGCGAAATCATGTTACGTCATGGTGTACCTATATCAATAGTTTCGGATCGAGACCCACGATTCAACTCGAGATTCTGGAGGCAATTTCAAGAAAATCTTGGAACGAAATTAAACATGAGTACGGAATATCATCCACAAATCGACGGCCAAAGCGGACGAACAATCCAAACCATTGAAGATATGTTGCGAAGGTGTGCAATTGATTTTTTGGGAAGTTGGGACGATCATCTACCACTTGTAGAATTCTCATATAACAATAGCTACCATTCTAGTATTGGCATGCCACCATACGAAGCTTTATATGGACGAAAGTGTATAGCACTGACGAGTTAGTATGAAGTTGGAGAAGGAAAGATTTTTGGACCTGAATTAATTCAGAAAATGAAGGACACTGTCACTATGATCAAGAAGAGGCTCATTGCTGCTCAGGATGGACAAAGGAAGTACGCGGACCCCGCCCGGAAGGATGTGAAATTTGAAGTTGGGAAAGCTGTATTGCTAAAAGTATCACCATGGAAAGGTTTTACCCGATTCGGTAAGAAAGGGAAGTTAGCGCCAAGATATATTGGACCTTTTGAAATCTTTAACAAAGTAGGGAAAGTTGCTTATGAGTTAGCCTTACCGTCACAATATCAGCACGTGCATAATGTATTTCATGTCTCATTATTGAAGAAGTATGATCCAGATGCCAATCAAGTGATAGAGATTGAACCAGTGGAGATTCAGGATGATTTATCGTATGAAGAGCAACCTGTACAGATACTGGATCGACAAGAGAGAATTCTTAGAAATAAAGCAGTAAGTTTGGTAAAAGTATTATGGAGAAATCCAAAAGTCGAAGAAGCAACCTGGGTGTTAGAATCTGAAATTCGAAATCGGTATCGTCAATTATTCTCCTAGATTCTGAAGACAGAATCCTATAAGGAGGAGAGGATGTGACAACCGGTAAATATTGGAGCTATTTTTATAAGTGTGATATATATATTCCTAAATATTCTGTGTTATAAGGCCGACTATGCAAATTCGTTATATATATATTGTGTATAATTTTGTCGTATGGTATTGCGACTGTTGCTAAAATATTCGTAAGCATGTAACTTTCGTACGCGAGTAAGATTTCGCTAAACGATTAGTAAATAATAGAGATTTCTCGCAATTTAGTAATATTTGAATAGTTGCGATTAGGAGATTAATTTCTATTTTAGTATTGTGGAATATAATCAATTTGCTTGCAATTATTTGTGTGATTTATAATGTGTACATTATATTTTTCATGATTTATTTGTTAGTATAATAATATTAGAAAAATTATTTTAATATAAATTCTTGTTCGAAATTTTTGAAAACAATTTTATTAAATTTCTAAAATCTCATAGTATTTATTGTATTAATTTGGTGATTTATGGATTTGTTTTTTAATTACTAAAAATCACTCTTTTAAATTATACTTCTAATAGTTATTGAATTATAAGTATACCCTTGCGTGCAAATTCCACTCAAATTGAGATCAAGGATAAGAATGTCCTTTCACCCTCCACTAACTCCATTTGACCAAACAAATGACCAATAAAACCTTGCATACAAAAGCTTGCTATTAGTGGATGAAGGATAAAATAGTAAACTCAAACTCCACTACCATTTGGTGAGACAAAAACAAATTTATACACTCTACTCACCTCATTTTCTTCACCAACACATCACTCCACTCTCTTCTCTCCCTACCCCCCTCTCGGCCGCGCCTAAACCCTCCCCACCCCTCTCATTTTTCTTCTTCATTTCTTCATCATTCTTACATCTTTCAATTCCTCTAAGCAAGGGTCAATTTCACTAGGTTCTATATCATCATTTAAGGTGAGTTTCTTAGTTGTATTTGGTTAAAGCCAAAGGTTTAACTTTGATTCTTGTGAATCTAGAGTTGAACTTGATGTGGCTTATAAAACTTGAGCAAGATATGGTCTTGATGAAGTTTTTTGCTTCTACTTTCAAGTCATGATCTTGGCCTCAAGCATTCGGCAATGACTCCCAAAGAGCCGAATGGATTTTTATGGTTTGTGTGCTAGTTTTATTTGTTTTTCAAAAAGAAAGAAGCGTTGCATGTATTTTTAAAAGGTTTCCATCCCTGCATGCCATGATTTTTACACTAAAGGTTGAAGTTAATACTTGCATGTCGTAGTATAAGTGATATTTCGAACAAATGTGCTATGTGAAAGGCATATGTCATAGCCTATTTGTTTATTCGAGGATTTAACTCAACTCAAATAAGTATGTAACAAGTAAATAGTGGATGTATCCTCAAAGAGATCTCTCAAAGTAACATATGTCAAAGGTTTAAGAAACATTGTTCATCTACAGACTTGAGGAATTAATTCACTGGAAGAAGTTCAAGAAATTGATCAAGCCTCAGTGATATAAATCAAGATTGTGGATTTAATCAAGTGACAGAGATCTTGTCAGGGTATCAGATAATTACAGGGATTTAATCTGAAGAAAATCAGGTTATCAAAGTCAAGACATGAAGAAACGTCACGAAAGTTAGTCACTCATGAACCAGACAGTACATCGAGTGTCAACATTGAAGTGGTGGAATTGATTCATAATTGATAGTGATTTTCAGAAGAATGGTTGATGTTGAAGAGTAGTATTAATTCTCTATTAATTAATTAAGTCATATAGTTTAATTAAGAAAATAAATTATATCTGCAAAGATTAATTTTTATATTAATTAAATTAATTGATTAATTAATTCTGAATTAATATTATGAATTTTCAGAATTGATTTTGAATTTATATTCAATATTAATTCAGCATGACAATCAATTGAACTGGTATGACAATCAGATTATCATACCGAAAGTCATGCTAGTTTAAATTGATTGTCATACCGTAAGTTCTACTAGCTATGGGATTGTCTTGCTAGTTCAAGAGATAGTTATATCGATTGTCATGCTAGTTCAGGAGATAGTCATATCGATTGTCATGCTAGTTCAGGAGATAGTCATACCAATTGTCATGCTAGTTGTAATACCCCCATATCCGGGGTCGGGGATTCGGGTCGTCACGGTCATTATTTCCAAAATATCACTTAACTTAATTAATAATAAATAACCTCATGCTGTGACCCCACACTAACACACACCACAACACGTTATAGTCCCAGAGATGAAATTGAAATAAGTACAAGTCCTTGAATCCACAATTTAAAAGTTATTACAATCCAAAATGATTACTTGATAAGTTTACAGTTAATTGCCATTATCTGCCACAAGTTATAATTATACATAATTGATTCCCAAAAGTAGAATGCCTGATCTATAAATGGATCTACCTCTGCAGCTATAGCAGCTACGATATCAACGGGAAGACGCGGGACGCTTCCCACGCTCTTGCGCTGGGTCTGCTTGAGTCTGGCCATCTTTCCTAACTGTTGTTGTGTGATGAAGAAAGGAAGCAAGAGTGAGCATTACAGCTCGCAAGATAATATATAGAGTAAACAATAATGCAAGTATCTAAATGGATAACTTACTAGAAACCTTTATCAAGTGTAAGGTAATTACTTACTGGATATAAGCTTAAAGGAAGATGAAGTTACCAATTACTACACTATACTTATATCATTTTAGAAAACTACTTGAACTACCACTGTTCAAAGTATAATAAGTTTTCGAAGTTCATTACATAGGTGGGACTACAACATAAAATGAATGAAATGAAGTTACGAGATACTTCACTAAGTCCCGATATATATATATATACATCCATATATATCTCTCATACATTTCCTGAAAACCTCTATCATATAAAGTATGCACAGAGTTACAATATCCAATGAATTTTGGAAAGAAAAGAATTTTGGCATAAACCCGATATCTTGCTGACCAGGGAAAGATACCAATAAGTAACCTTTTTCTACTAGTAGATGGACGAATTTCCCACTGGTCATCACCCTGGCCGTATTAGGACCTATACTGGACTGCCACTCAGCCACTTACGCATCGATGGACTCCCACTGAGCCACTTACACTTTCATTGACGCCCATTGAGCCCATGTTGCTTATGCCGACTCAAATAGATGGACTTACTTCCCGAACGTTGGGCAAGTAATTAAAATTTTTTCTCAAAACAGTAACCTCGTTGCGAATATAAAATACACCACAGAGCCGGATCCCTCAGGTTTTGAGCGAGTATTTAAATCCCCTTCGAAAGGAAGATCTTAAATCTGAAAATGAGTTTTGGGATCCGCTCTAACTTTTGAAAATCATTTTGAAGACTCGAAAACATTTTAAAGAATGTTTAGAGTAATGCGGATTTAATAAAATAAATCATTCCCAATATATTAGAAATATCTAAATATTAATATTTAAATAATATTCCAATAAGGATAATTCTTATAAAAATAATTGAAGTACAAGTTTTAAAACTTATTGTTATGGATTAAAACTAATATATATAATTGCTGTGTTTAATAATAAGGAACGTGAGCTTCAAGGCTCGATTTTGACTGCTCTTGTGTTTCGTGACTCAATCTGCCTTAACAAGATGCCTACGTACCTTGCTGATTGCCAAGGATCAAGTCAAAAAATGTAGTTCTGATTGGTGGGGGTGAGACCCCTTATATAGATGTTGGGAGTCCTTGAATTGGACTTGGTATAGGAGACTTGGTGAGCAAGTCTCATAATTAGAATGGACTTTGGAGTCCTAGATAGTAGGAAACTGATTCCTTATCCTTTTAGGTCCCCTTGAGGCTAATCTATAAGGATTTATATCTTTATCGGGACTCTTCTCAATAGCTGATTTTTCTCTTATTAATTAATTATGAAATTAATTAATAATCAGGGCTTTTGGGCCTTCTTTATTTCATCAGGCCTGATCTGGTCCATCAGGCTTAACCTTTCTGGTCTGAGGATCATATATCTTTTTATTGGGCCTAGCAGCCCACACCTTGCAGTATTTAATTATAATATCATAATTTATTTATCCCTATCATTTGCCCCCCAACTTTTGGGAAATATTGATTAGGTTTCGCAGAAGTTAAGTCTGTTTATTCCCTTACAGGGTTTCGTTTTCGCGTAAAGTGTGGAGCGACCTACACATTTACAATGAATTTTTCCTTTTATTTAGGAATTATCTTAATTTCCAGGAAATTTTCCCTTATTCCCGGGATTTTTCCCTAATTTCCTGGGATTTGTCCTTAATTTTCCGGGATTTATCCTTAATTTCTGGATTTTTCCCTAATTTTCTGGGATTTTATCCTTAATTTCTGGATTTTTCCCTAATTTCCTGGATTTTTCCCTAATTTTCTGGGATTTATCCTTAATTTCTGGATTTTTCCGTAATTTCTGGATTTTTCAGTTTTCCAGCCCTTTTTCGACCAGGATCCTAGTCGAAATTTTGACCTGGATCCTAGTCGAAACAGGGGTCAGCCTTACCATCCTGGTCGAAGGAATTCGACTAGGATCCACGACCTGGAATTCGACCAGGATCCTAGTCGAAATTTCGACCTGGATCTAGGACCTGGAATTCGACCAGGATCCTAGTCGAAATTTCGACTTGGATCTAGGTCAAAATTTCCCCCACTTTTTTTTCAGCTTCTGGTCATGAGCCTATCGACTAGGATTTCGACTAGGATTCTAGTCGACATTTCGACCTGAATCCTGTTCGAAAATTCTTTGGTTTTCTTGCTTCCTGGTCGAAGGATTTCGACTAGGATCCACGACCTGGAATTCGACCAAGATCCTAGTCGAACTTTGACCTGGGTTTTTAATCCTTATTCTTGAAAGATGCTTGGCTAATTCGACCTCATTCCTGGTCGAGGTTTCGACCTCAATCCAGTCCTATTTTTTCCGTTGTTTTCGTGTATCTAGTCGACAAATTTCGGGCAGGATTCACGACCTGGAATTCGACCTGAATCCTGGTCTTTTTTATCCGTTATTTTCGGGTGTCTGCTCGAAAGTTTTCGAGCAGGATTCACGACCTGGAATTCGACTTAAATCCTGGTCTTCCACTAGCCTTTTTTATTTGGCTTTAATTTAAGGTATTGTATTTTCCAAATCCTAATTGGATTTGGGCTTGACCTTTTTTATTGGGCCTTATTAAGTTTTTCCAAATCTTACTGGGCCTTTTTTATTGGGCTTTTCCAAAACTTACTGGGCCTCCTTTATTGGGCTTCTCCAAAACTTACGGGGCCTCCTTCATTGGGCCTTTTCAAAACTTACTGGGCCTCCTTTATTGGGCTTTTTCAAAACTTACTGGGCCTCCTTTATTGGGCTTTTTCAAAACTTACTGGGCCTCCTTTATTGGGCTTAATATTGATCTATTTAGAATCCTATAGAATCCTTGGAATGTTCCTTTTTCTGGGCTTTTTCCCATGGGCCTTTGTCCTTAATGGGCTTTTGTCCCTTCAACTTCCTTTTCCTCTTATATAAAGAACTGAGGAGAGGCTACTACTTATTACCTTCTCATTTCTAAGTTTTCTTCTTTCTCCTCCTGCTAAGATTCTTAGAGCAATAACAGCAAGTCGGAGCTCAAGGCCTTTTTCAGGAGTGCTTCTTCAGGTAAAATTCCTCCCTTTGCTTTTCGTGTCTATTTTTCCATTGTGTGCCGTTTTAAGATAGCCTGTTTACGTGCCCCTTTCTTTTTTCAGATGGCTGACAAAAAAATGACTCGCTTGGCCAAGATGAACGTGGCTAGAAAGTCCAACGAATTTCCTATTCGATCGAGGTATACTTCCTTAATCGACATGATCAACACTCGAGGGGACGAGTACCCGTCTGATGCGCATCTGGATGCGCACGATCATATTAGTGCTTTACGGGATCCCAAGGAGCTGGAAAAGTTGAGCAGCTGCTTCAAAATCAAGGAGCCTTTTAAGCTAATTCTTACGGGTCCGGCCGACAGGGCCTGTCAGTGGAAGAAGGACGCGCTATGCGTCTATAGGGATACTCTAAGGGCAGGTATCAGACTCCCTTTTCATCCATTCATTCCTTTGCTACTGGCTGATGTGGGCATCAGCCCTTGCCAACTTCCCCCTAATTCTTGGAGGCTGATTCTGTGCTATCTGTCACAATGCGCCAAGCACAATGTCCCCACATCTGTTGCTGTCTTTAGAAAGATTTTTCAGTTCAAGAACAGCCCTGATAAAAGTCCGGGTTGGGTTTCTATAAATCAGCGCCCCACTATCCCCCATATCGTGAATGGGAAGTCCATCCCTGACAACAACTTGGGGTGGAAGAAAGATTTTTTGTTCATTGTTTGGGAAGGTGGAGATTGGGGCTCCCTGTTTCGATCATCCTTTGGGCTGGCCGTGGACGGGAGCCCAAATGATATAACTTTGTCTGAGGAGGAGGCTAGAGCTTTCAACCTCCTTACACAAGACAACGGTACTTCCCATTCTTGGGACCTTATCCGGGAGACCGTCCTGGTAGAACGCGGCCTCTCGCCCGTTCATAAGAAAAGTAAGTTCCCTTTCTTACCTCCTTTATTTCCTTCATTTTTTATTCCATTGATCTTCAACTGACTTCGTTTGTTGCAGTGGCTGAGAAGATTGAGGAGGCTACTAAGCCTAAGGACCTGGAGACAACCAGGATGAAGAGGGCTGGGAAGGTCTTTAAAGACCCTCGACTTGGTGACCGCTTCCCTGAGTTCCTACTTCAGGCAATGGAGCCAAGCGAGGAAGGCCCCAGCCAAGTTTTGCGCACCAAGCAGAGGCCAGGGGCCTATTTTCAACCTGCTTGGGGGATCCGGGGCAAGGACTCAATCGTAGGCAGCACAGCGCTGTCCAAGGAATGGTCTAAGCATTCCATCTCCCCAGTGGACTATAAAGATTTTGTCCTTCAACAGGACTTAGAGGGGAATGAACTATTTGGAGCCCAGGCTCTGACGACGGTACGTCCTTTACCTATGCCCTTCATACTTATCTTTCCATGTTTCTTTTCTAAACTTTTGCTGTTTCTCTTACAGGCTAACGCCCATTTCCAAGGGGCAATTCACCAAGCTAAGGCTTGGAAGGTTGGCCTGGAAGATGCCAGCAAGAAGTTGGAGGAGGCCAACCAAAAAATAGAGGCCCTTGAAGCTCAACTGGCCTCTTCCATTTCTGACCTGGAAACGGCCCGGGCCGAAAATGTCATTCTGAAGGCGCAGAAGGACAAAGCTTTTGATGGCTGGATGGACACCCAGGAATTCAAAGACTTGATGGTGGAGCATGATGCCCTTCTTCACCCAGTTAGCTACAAAGAGGGCTGGGACGCTGCTGTAGAGACCATCCAGGATGATTTTCCAGAGGTCCTTGAGCAGTCCTCCTTTCCTTGCCCTGTGCGAGTTCCAGAGCTTGGAGGTGTTACTGAGAAGCTTGCTGATATGATCAAGGACGGAGAGGAGGAAGATTCTTCCGAAGAGGAGCTTGAGCCTGTCGCTAAGAAGGCCAGGGTGGAAGAGCCTCCAAGAGCAGCTCCTCAACAGCCAGCATCTCCCGCAGAGGGAACCTCTACAGGGACTTCGGAGGGGACGACCGAGACATCCGAAGGAACGACTGAGACATCCGAGGAGACTTCGGATAGTGGTTCCGAGGAATCTCAGCCTTCCAAGGCCTAAGTTTTTTTTTGTATATCTTCTTTTTGAACTTCATTCATATCAGAACTTGTTACCCTTCGGGGTTATATTTCATATGTTGCTTTTCTTGCCTCTTTCTATTTTAACTTTACAATCTTAATATGTATTTGAACTTTAAACATCCTTAGATTGAAATAATTTCAAACTCTTTAATATGAAGTCTGGTTTTCCAAAACCTTACACAGCATGGGTTCGACCCTAATCAACAATAACTAGACAATGTAAATTGTACTGGAATATAAAATCCTACGCAAGCAAAGCTTCAAGGTGCTTTTAAACCTACTTGTCACAATGACAAGTGAGAATCGTACTTCGCCTATCTTACATGTAGTAAACCTTCAGGTTTTGTGCATGCCAGGTTTTCGGGACTTCAAAACCATCCATAGTCTCCAGCTTGTAGGTTCCTCTACCCTGAACGCTCTTGACTCTGTACGGCCCTTCCCAATTTGGGGCAAGCTTTCCTTTCTGTCCGACACCAGAAGCCTCTATTTTTCTCAAGACTAGGTCACCTTGTTTGAAAAACCTCTCTTTAACCCTTAGGTTGTAGTAGAATGAAGCCTTTTTCTGATATTCTACTATCTTTGCATGTGCTTTATCTCGCACTTCATCGATTAAATCCAGGGCTAACCTCTGCCCTTCCTCATTTTCTTCTGCATTGAAAGCCTGAATCCTTGGAGAGGAATGTGATATCTCTACTAGAACTACTGCTTCTGCCCCATATGCCAACATGAAGGGAGTTGCTCCTGTCGTGACTCTACAGGTAGTCCTATAGGCCCATAATATTGGAAGTATTTCATCCACCCAATTATTTCTTGACTTCTCGATCCTTTTCTTTAGTCCATCCAGGATTATCCGATTTGCTACCTCTGCTTGCCCATTGGCTTGCGGGTGAGCCACAGAGGTGAATCATAACTCAATTTCATTTTCTTCACAATACTTCTTGAATTCCTCATTATTGAATTGTGTTCCATTGTCAGTGACGAGGATAAGGGGAATTCCATATCGGCACATAATGTTTTCCCACAGGAATTGTGCAACCTGCTTAGTTGTGATTTTGGCCAAGGGCTTGGCTTCAATCCACTTGGTGAAATAATCAATGGCTACAATCAGAAACTTCCTTTGTGCTGTGGCCACGGGAAAAGGCCCCAAAATATCCATTCCCCACATAGCAAAAGGAATGGGCGAGTTGATAGAGGTCAGCATCTCGGGGGGTTGTCTAACAACAGGTGCATGCTTCTGACAGCGGTCACATTTCTTCACGTATTCTTTGGCATCAGCCATCATTTCTGGCCAATAAAAACCTAAACGAGTTATCTTATGAGCCAAGGCCCTGCCCCCCAAGTGTTGTCCACAAATACCTTTATGCACTTCTTCAAGAGCCAAGCGTGCCTCATCGGGCCTGAGACACCTCAAGTAGGGAACCACAAAGGATCTTTTGTAAAGAATCCCATCTATCAAAGAGTACCTTAGTGCCCGAACAATTAACTTCCGTGCTTCAGTTGCATCGCTTGGCAACCAACCGGTTTGAATATGAGCCTTAATGGGATCAATCCAGGATGTCCCCAGGCCTATAGGAGCCACAAGCTTAACATCTATGCTCCGTGTTTTCAAAACACGGAAGTACACACTTCCTGAACTTTCTTCTATTTCAGATGAAGCAAACTTTGATAGCGCATCTGCTTTAGCATTTTCTTCCCTTGGAATGTGTTCAATATGGCATTCATTAAATTGGGTCATCACAGCCCTTACTAGGCGAACATACTTAGCCATCGTATCATCCCTTGCCTCAAATTCTCCCTTTACCTGGGATATGATCAGCTTCGAGTCTCCATGGACCTTTAAGTTTTTGACTCTAAGTGTCCCAGCTAGACCAAGGCCAGCTATCAAGGCTTCATACTCTGCCTCATTGTTTGTAGTTGGGAAGTCTAGCTTCATAGCATACTCAATTAAGATCCCATCAGGACTTTGCAAAACCAACCCTGCTCCACTAGAATTTGTTTTTGATGCTCCATCAAAATAGAGAACCCAATATTCTTTCTCCTTATCATCCTTCTCTCTGTCCCCATTATCGATTCCCTTGTCTTGAGGTATGGTATCTTCCTGCCCCCCGACTTCTTGGTTGGGTATGGTACATTCCACCACGAAGTCAGCTAGTGCCTGGGCTTTTATTGCCGTACGTGGCTTATATTTGAGATCGAACTCTCCCAGCTCTATTACCCACTTAATCAATCTCCCACTTGCCTTGGGACTGTGAATGATATTTCTCAAGGGCTGATTTGTTAGCACCTCAATCTGGTGAGCCTGAAAATATGGACGCAGTTTTCTCGAAGCCATTACTAGGGCTAGAGCAAATTTCTCAATAGTTGAATAATTTAATTCAGCACCATGCAGAATTTTGCTGACATAGTATACGGGTTTCTGGACTTTCAGTTCCTCTTTAACCAACACCGCGCGCTCAAGGCGCTCTCTGAAACAGCCAAGTACACGAACAAAACTTCACTTAGAACTGGCTTGGCCAACAACGGGGCCTGGGCCATATACTTCTTTAACTCTTCAAATGCCTTCTGGTTTTCCTCACTCCATACAAAGTCTTTGATGCTCTTTAGTGACTTGAAGAATGACAAACACTTGTCTCCCGACTTGGAGATGAACCGCCCTAGTGCAGCAACCCTTCCTGTGAGCTTCTGAACATCCTTAACAGTTTTTGGTGGTTCCATGTCCAGGATAGCCTTTATTTTATCAGGGTTAGCCTCAATTCCCCTCTTTGAGACCATCAATCCCAAAAATTTTCCAGATCCTACTCCGAAAGCACACTTCGTAGGATTCAACATCATCTTGTGGTACCTCAGGACCTCAAAAGCTTCCCTCAAATGGGTTATATGATCATTCTTTACTAGACTTTTGACTAACATGTCATCAACATAGACTTCCATAGTCTTACCAATAAGATCCTTAAAAATTTTGTTTACCAACCTTTGATAGGTGGCTCCTGCATTCTTGAGACCAAACGCCATAACAAGATAACAATAAACACCAAAGTCAGTGATGAATGATACCTTTGGAATGTCTTCCTTATGCATTTTGATCTGGTTGTATCCGCTAAATCCATCCATGAAACTCAGCATCTCATGTCCAGCAGTGGCATCAATCAAAGTATCAATTCTTGGCAGCGAAAAACAGACTTTAGGGCATGCATCATTCAGATCAGTAAAGTCTATACACATCCTCCACTTTCCATTAGCCTTCCTCACCATTACAGGATTTGCTAACCACTCCGAAAATTGGATCTCCTCAATAAAACCAGCCTCTAAGAGCTTTTCTAGTTCCTGTTTTATAGCCTCTTGTCTTTCTGGGGCAAAATTTCTTTTCTTTTGTTTTACTGTCTTCCAGCTTGGATCCACGTTTAACCTGTGAGTAATCAACTCCGGGTCTATGCCTGGCATATCAGCTGCTGACCATGCAAACACATCACTATTTTCTTGCAAAAATTTCACTAACTTTCCTCTAAGGGGTTACTCTAACGTGGCTCCAATGAAAGTCACCCTCTCAGGATCCTCGGGGTTTAAAGGAACCGAAACCAATTCTTCTGCTGGCTTTCCTCTCTTCTCGTCATTTTCTCGGACATCCATATCTTCAATAGGAAGAACCTGCCCCCCGACTCCATCTGCTCTCAAAGAGGCCACATAACAGCTTCTAGCCATTTTTTGATCTCCTCTCTCTTCTCCAATCCCGTTTCAGGTGGGAAACTTCATCACTGAATGATAGGAAGAGGGGACTGCCTTGAAGGCATGTATCCCTGTTCTCCCCATGATAGCATTATAAGTTGAACTAGCCGTTACCACCACGAAATCCAGCATCTGCGTTGCTTGCCTTGGTTCCGTACCTATGGTGGTTGGCAATTTGATTATCCCTTCTACAGGACATTCTACTCCAGCAAATCCATATATCGGCATGTCGGTTGGTGTCAACTGGGAGTCGTTATACCCCATCCTTAGAAAGGTGTCGTGGAGCAAGATATCCACAGAAGCACCATTATCCACAATGACCCTCTTAACCGGGCTATTTCCTATTATCGGTGTTATGACCAGCGGGTCGTCATGGGGAAACTTCACACCCTCTAGGTCGGAATCATCAAAAGCCAATGTTACTTCTGTCCTGGCCCTCTTCGGGGCTTCTCCAACAATATGCATAACCTCCCTAGTATATGCCTTTCTGGAATTTTTGGACAATCCAGCAGCAGTTGGACCTCCAAAGATCGTGTTTATCACAGGTCCTCGAGGGCGTCGCGGTCCTCCAAAAATCGCATTTATAACCGGCCCTCTGGGTTGGGGATTTCGCCCCTGATCGTCTTGGTTCCTCCTACGATCTTCAAAGTTCTTCCTTCCATTATTATTTCTGTCCCCTCCATCTCCAGTATACTTGTTCAATCTTCCTTTTCGAATCAAAAACTCAATTTCATCTTTCAATTGCCTACACTCATCGGTGTCATGGCCAACATCTTTGTGAAACCTGCAATACTTGCTCTTATCTAGCTTGGCGGGATCAGCCTTCAAGGGCTTAGGCCATCGAATATCTCTGTCTTTCTCAATCTCCATCAAAATCTGACTTCTAGGAGCATTCAGCGTAGCATATTCAGTGAACTTTTGCCCAGGTCCTCCCTTCTTGGGGGTTGAATCAGGGTTTTGTTCGGTTCTAGGATATTTGTCCTTTGCAATATATTCTAAATCAGCTTTCCGCTTCTTGCCTCCAGTGGGCTCATTACTTACTACGGTCTTCCTCATACTTTCTTCAACCTTGATATACTTCCCTGCCCTCTCTTGGAGCTACAACATGCTTTCAGGGGGACGTTTGGCCAAAGACATCTTAAAAAACTCGTCCCTAGTTCCTTATTGCAGTGCTATCATGGCTACCTTATCATCAAGGTCCGGGACTTTTAAAGCCTCATTTGTGAAACGATTCAGGTAATCTCTCAAGGATTCCTTAGCTCCTTGCACAAGACTCATAAGAGATGCTGAACTTTTCTCATGGACTCTTCCACTGATGAATTGCTTAATAAAATCCTGACTTAATTCTCTGAACGATCCAATAGAATTTGGGGGCAGGCGACTGTACCATCTTTGAGCCATACCCGACAGGGTTTGAGGGAAGGCCCGACACTTTATAGCATCATTCACGGGTTGCAGCAGCAGTGCATTAGAGAATGTCCTAACATGATTAGCGGGGTCTCCCGTGCCATCATAGGCTTTGATAGTGGGCATCTTAAATTTCCTTGAGATATGGGCATTCATTATCTCTTCTGTGAAGGGTGGACTTGGATCATCAGGATCTCCAAGGGGAAGGAGATTGCTTGGATCAGTTCTTAAGACAGCAGCCCTTCTTCGTACCGGACCATCCAGGTCTATGACAAGAGGAGGATTTCTCCCCCTAGGAGGTATCTGGGGTTTGGTGGCCTGGTGAGCCTCCAAATCACGCCTCAGCCTTTGGATTTCAGCCTCATGAGCCCTAATCCTTTCCTGCACTTCTTGGGGATTCGCCCCTGGGGTGCTTTGGGGGCGTTGCCTTCCATCGGCCATTGGCTCTTTTCCAGGACGCCTCCTTCTCGGGGCCACTTCATCATCCGAAGATTCGGAGTCTCTCTCAGTGTAAGGACCAGAAAATTCCCGATCCTCAGGGATAGGACCCAAACCTCGTATATAGGGGGGCGACTGCCCTCGTGCTTCGCTTCGCCCAGCATATCCGCATCCTCCAACCTCAGGGTGAAGGGGCATCCCATAAGGGGGTTAGTAGTAACAATAGTTGAATATTCATACCCGACGGGTCGAGAATTCACAGGTATATGTACTTGTTGAACTTGAGGATTCGTACCTTGAATAGTCGGGGGAGTTGTCCCTTGTGGCTGAGGTTGAGTTGCCCCTATCTGGGCTTCCCCCTGAGTAGATGCATAAGTCGAATGGGGAGGAACCTCCACGGTTGACGAAATCACCTGGGTTGTCTCTGATGGTGTTCCTTCCTCTAGAGCTCTAATTGTTCTCCGTGTTCTCGCCATGGTTGTTGTTGTGCTTTCCCACAGACGGCGCCAAATGTTATGGATTAAAACTAATATATATAATTGCTGTGTTTAATAATAAGGAACGTGAGCTTCAAGGCTCGATTTTGACTGCTCTTGTGTTTCGTGACTCAATCTGCCTTAACAAGATGCCTACGTACCTTGCTGATTGCCAATGATCAAGTCAAAAAACGTAGTTCTGATTGGTGGGGGTGAGACCCCTTATATAGATGTTGGGAGTCCTTGAATTGGACTTGGTATAGGAGACTTGGTGAGCAAGTCTCATAATTAGAATGAACTTTGGAGTCCTAGATAGTAGGAAACTGATTCCTTATCCTTTTAGGTCCCCTTGAGGCTAATCTATAAGGATTTATATCCTTATCGGGACTCTTCTCAATAGCTGATTTTTCCCTTATTAATTAATTACGAAATTAATTAATAATCAGGGATTTTGGGCCTTCTTTATTTCATCAAGCCTGATCTGGTCCATCAGGCTTAACCTTTCTGGTCTGAGTATCATATATCTTTTTATTGGGCCTAACAGCTCACACCTTGCAGTATTTAATTATACTATCATAATTTATTTATCCCTATCACTTATACTTGAAATGAATAATAAATAACCAAAGATATACTTATACGAAAGTACGATCTTTATTTAAATAATCAAAAATAAGTTTGATTATCGAAACATTATTCTTTAATAAAATAAAGAATATTATTTAATAAAATAAGCGGAGTCATAAGTCCTCGAATGAATATTCAAAATAATATTCATTAACTAAAATAAAGTTATCGAATAAACATTATTCGATTAATGGTTTTGAAAACGATTCATATATATATATATATATTATACTCAAGAACATCGACTCCCGGCTTAGAAAATGTTCACCTTTGGGTCCCCTATACAAAGGGTATGCGCAACTACTGCTTATCTCTAGCATAGGTATTATGCAACTTATAAGCATTTGAATCAACAATTAGATATCAAGATTACAAAACAGACATGCATATATACCATATCAGCATGCTCCAATATATCGCAAGATTTGCTAATAACAATCATGCACTTATCACAAGATAATGCATATACATATATACATCACAACAGCAGTATAACGGGTAGAAAACTTGCCTGAGCGACTGGGGGTGGTAAAAGGCCTGGGACGAGTCTGGTAACCTATAAACAACAAATAAGTTGGAATTAAACCAAAGTCGCTTAAGAATCTAGACTTTAACCAATTAGACTCTAACGTTCTCTTATGGTCGCTTATACCCTTAACGATTCACTTAAGTCGCTCGAGTACCCTCGGCTCCACCATTTTTAATAAATTAAATATTAAGAATTTTAAGGAGATTCTTTTGCGAATACTCCACCAACTGCCTAATACACCTTACATAATTGTTTCATACTCCAATTAGTCATTTAAGGTCCTTAACCAAGGTTTTAAAGTAAGGCGAGGGGTAATGGTTCGTTCGTGAAACGCCGTTACTTAAAACGGTCGTTTCTCCTAAACCGTGCATCGGATTCAAGCGAACCACATATCAAAATGAAGCTCGCAACATGAGCTATCTGAACATCGCTATAGTAAAAATCTAACAGTGAGTTAACGGGTCCTGAAGTTAAGAACAAAAACAGTCTAAGGTAAATCGGGCATTACGACAGCTATGTTTACGCGATTGCCAAATTTATACCACTCCAATCAATCCAAAAATCAACCCACAATCATCACTACAACCAAAATCCATCCATACTTTACTACAACAGCCCCAACATCTCAAGATTTCTAATTTATACTACCCTCAAACATGAACTAAAAGATATACTTAAGTTCATTAACCAATAATCCAAGATTTACAACTTCAAACTCATTACAAATCCAACCACACTCTAAGTATACAAGAATCATGCTTCTCATGAACCATACCAAACATAAAAACTCTAAATATTCAAAAGTAGGGCTAGGGTATGAGATTATACCTTCCTTGGTGAGTAGAAGTAACTAAGGAGCTTGAAACCACCCTTGAAAATCCTTATAAAAGCTATATCTAAACAAAAACATAAGATCAAAATTTTCAAGATCTTAAAAACACTATTCACCCTCTTCTTCTATGAATTATTGGAATAGATTGTGAAGGAAATGGAAGCTTAGATTCATAGGATAGCTATATCTATGCTTAAGGAACCTTGGATAATTACCTCACAATTTAACAATGCTTGGATCTTGGTTTTGGATTTTCTTTTCTTTGAAAATGGTGAAGAGCCGAGAGCTTCTTGTTTGGAAATGAAAAGTCAAGTTTTGTGTTATTATTTGCTTGGCTTGGTTGATATTATTTGGTTTGTTAATTAACTTCTTACCATGGTAACAAATGAATGGCTCTCATTCAACCAACCAATCCCTCCATTTGTCATGCTTATGTCACCATGCATATGTCATCTTCTTACACTTGTCTTCTTCTTATTGGTGTGATGACATCATCACCCACTAACCTCTTTGATTAACCCCTAATTACTGTGCTAATGACCACTTATCTGTTATACGGTTCGCTTAACTTTCGTTCTCGTTTATCGTTTGAGGGATCATACTCGGGATCTCATTACTTAGGTTCCCTTAAACCTTTCTCAATATTTTATATTCCTTTTATGATCCTCTCTTATAAACCTTGAATTAAAATCCTTTTAATCATGTTACCTTATACTTAATTCTTTCTGTATCTGGTGGGTTTTCGGGAATAATCAAAGTGTTCGAATTTGGATTCTGACGATCTTTACATACACTGATATATAATATAGAGTACTAATAAGATCTGAGAATATCAATAAAATAACCCCTACATAGTGTGGCATGAAAAGTTTTCTTATTCAGTGTAACGACTGGGAAATTTATGTCTGTATTATATTATATTTATAATAAATATGGTATGTTAATGTGTCATTTATGTGTGATTATCTGTTAAACCCTAATTGTTATATGTTACGTGTATTCCGTGTCATTTCTGTATTTTTAAGGTATTTTCCAGATATTTTATTTCACATTCATAGCTTTCATTTCAAACGTTTTACGACCTAAACAATGATTTTAAAGCCAGTATTTCAAATAAAATAATGGGCCTTATTTTTCATCAAATGGCTTTTACAATCGCATTATTCCGAACATCTAGATATTTTCTAAATTTTCTCATTTTACGAAAAATGACTTTTCCGGGCCCCATTGGGTGTTAAAAACCCCACAAAAATCACATTTTTAGTTTTATAAAATTATAGGACTTTTATTTATACCATTTCTTTGTATTTTTGAATTATTCACAATTTTTGGGAAATTTTGACATATATATTGTATATATAAAATAATTATAAATTAAATTTTAATACCCAAAAATTATGAAAATTAGGGCCAAATATTTTTATTAGATGTATAATTAGCCCCTTAATTTTATTTAGGAGTATTAATTTTACTACTATAAATAGCCTAATTATTAATTAATTATAATTAATAAATCATTAAAAATCAGAATTTTCTCTGAAATTCGGGTCGGGAAGAACTTGAATCGGGTCGAGAATCAAACCGTGATTTCCAACTGATTTCTTCATCAAATCGTGTGATTCCAGTAACCAAATCAAAGGTTTTGATCTGTTCTTTCCATTTGTAGCATCAATTTCATGTTTTAATTCGTAGTTTTTGATTTTTGATTTTTAGGGTTTATGTTCGAATTAGGCCTTTTTGATTTCAGGGTTATTTTGATGTTTTGATGATTGATATAGCTTGGTTATGTGATTTACAGTTGATTCATGGTGTTTAATTGATGAAACGATACCTAAATAGCAAAGTTCGATTATTAGGATTTATACCGAATTTTCAAATTATAACTCGATGATTTCTGTGAATCTTTGGTTCTTGAAAGATTAGGGCTTTGATTGTATATTTTCTTAGCTTTAATTTGCACTATAGAACGTTAAGTTTCGTTTACAGAATCAAAAGATGGGTTTTTGGCCGGAGTTGAAGTCGGTGTTTGATCGATTTTGGCCGGAGAAGTTGTTATAGGGATGATTCTGGGATGTTTTGATTATGATTAGATTGTTGTGTTGATTTGCAATGAAAATCACCCAAGAACCGTATCAAACGGTGTTGATTTTGGGCTGTAATTGATTCACCGGAATCCAGTGAAGTTGCCTGACTCTGGAAAAATCCGGTCATGTTCTTCATGACCCGGATGGTGACCCGGTTGACCCGTGTGGTTGACCCGGTTTTGATATGTTTTGTTAGATGGTTGGTTTCTGACAAATGTTTCTGGATTTTTAATTATTTAATTATATTTTTATAAAATAAAATTAGTTTTATTAATTCTGAAAATCAATTAAAAATCAGTTTTAAATTCTGAAAAATATTATTAATAATTCCTAAATTATTTTCTTAATTTATAAATTCAAATTTAGTGATTTAATTAAGTATTTAATTACTTATTTATTTATTTATTTATTTATTATTTAGTAATTAAGTAATTATTTAATAATTAAGTATTAAAATTAATCGAATACTATGATTAAAGATTCGATAATTAGGGGAATAAAACGAATAACTCGTAATTATACGAGTAATTGAACGATAAGTTCGATTATTAATATTATTATTATTATTATTCAGAAAATAGTTAATTGTTCGTAAAATATCGTAATAATTACTCGTAGCGGGTAATTAAATATAGATAGTTAATTTAAGTCCCACAAACTGTAATAATAACCGTAATGTTTCGATAATTATGCGAGAAACGCGAATAACTCGTAGAAATACGAGTAGTGGATCGTTGAGTTGAAATATGATTCGAATAATAACTCATTTATTCAATAATTAACGTACCAGTTAATGATATCGATTATTTATTTATAAATAATCGATCTAATCGAATAAATAATGATAAGTTGTAAATATTTGTAATAAATTGTGATTAATCCTAATAATTAGGGATTAATTATTTTAAATTATTAAATAATTAATCATTTATTAATTATTTATTAGTTATTTATTTATTAAATCATTAAAAGTGATTAATTATTCCGATAATTAATCAAATAACTTTCAATAAATCATAACTTATTCATTTTAACTCCAAAAATTATAAAAAAATTATTTTTGACTTTGATTTTTCTTAAATAATTATTTTAGGATTTAAATTTTTTTAATATTTACTTATATTGAATAATAAATTGAATTATCAGTGTTTAATTGATAATAATTCAACCGTTAGTCCAAATTGAGCGAAACGAAAGCCATTTTACTCAGAAAAATGAATTCTTTTCATTAAAAATAATATGAAGACCTAATTTCTTCTAGGAATTAGTTGACTTTATTAATTACTTGATTATCAGTCGAAATGCGTGCCGAGACGAGTCCGAAGAATTCCGGAAAAAATGGAAAATGAGGCAAAAGGTGATCAGCTGAGTAATCAGCGAGTCGATTTTGATTCTAAAATTTATTTTAACTAGAAAAAAATGATTATGTGCTTATGTGCTTATGTGTATTATGTGGTTAATCGAGTCTTACTTGCTTATATGTAATATAAGAGCCAGTCATGAGCGCATGGGTAGATAATAGGAATGAAATGAAATCGATTCAAGATGCAATTGAAGTACAAAATGACTTAACCAGTCTATTTTGCTAACAGAAGCTAAGCCAGCAAGGCAGGTCAAGTAGGTGATAGACGAAAATGATTTAATTGCAGTAAGTCGCGCAGAAGGCAAGTTTCTCCCCTATTCTACTTTCAGAATAGTAATATTCATTTCAAATTTTTATTACGCATGTACTCTTTTAATTCTCTTATTCATTTTCCATTTTGATTCTTGATTTATTCTTTTCATTTGAATTCATTGTTCATATTCCAATTGTCATTCACAATTATTGATATATTCTGGTGATTAGAATATATCAAAGCATACCGATTGTTCCGGTTGCTATTCCAGGGACTGGATAATAATACTTTGGGGATTAAGTTTACTTAATCCTAAGGACCGGAACAAAATCGGATCCTTGAGATAGGCCGTAGTGCCTGGGTGCCCGACGGGATCTATATAGTGAGATATAGATCTGCACTGTATCATGGCTGATCAGCAGGGTATAGCTGCGAACTTGAGTCCAGTTTAGTTCATTTGTATTCGCCAGTAATGGCCTTCTTTCTATTCTCGTGAGGTTATATCTTTGCAGATATACTTGGGTTACAGATTCATTTAAATTGCTTTAACACTATTTATATTTTGTGGAGTTGTTGAGCAATTTTTGGCTCACCCCTTTTGTTGTTATTCACCTTATTGTTTTCAGTTAAGAAGGAATATTAAACCCATCAGGACTCGAGTGGTAAAGAAGCGGGTCAAGCCTCGGGATCCTCTCATACCCAAGGTGCTGATCCCAATCCAGGAAGAAAGCTTTGAGTTGCCCGAGCAGGTGGAGTGTTGATAGATAATATGTGTGTTTGAATAAAAGATGAACTTAGTTTAAAATGAATTAGACAATGGTTTATAATAACAAAAAGAGTTTGTGAGATTTTGAATGTTGGTTTGTAATGAAAGCAGTTAGTGGTTCTTGTTTTCATACTTCAACCTAAAAAGGTCCTGGTTAGTGTTAAAGGGGTTTAGTTTCATTTCTTTATTATTTATTAATAAGATTGTACAGGTTTGGTGATTAGCTCGTAACCCCCAGACTTATACCCCGGGTTTGGAGGGCGTTACATTCAGCATAATCAGCAAAATCACTATTCATAATGGTTACAAAAAGTTCAAAATTTTTGGGGTTATTACATTCTCCCCTCCTTAAAAGGCTTCCATTCCGGAATCAGATAGAAAACAATTGGGGGTACTTTTCTAGCATTACGCTCTCTAGTTCCCAAGTTGATTCTCCCACATTATGGTTCTGCCATAGCACTCTGACTAGCTTGATCACTTTGTTCCGAAGCACCTGCTCCTTCTTATCCATAATCTTTACTGGTTTCTCCACGTAAGTCAGATCTGGTTGCATATCCACCTGCTCGTACTCCACTATGTGTCTGGCATCCCGATGATACTTCCTTAGCATTGACACATGGAACACATTATGAACTTGTTGTAGGTTCAGGGGTAAGGCTAGCTCGTAAGCTAACTTCCCAATCCGTCTTAGTATCTCAAAAGGTCCAATGTATCTTGGGCTTAGTTTCCCTTTCTTTCCGAACCTCATTAATCCCTTCCAAGGGGATACCTTTAGTAGTACTAAGTCCCCTACTTCATACTCCTTGTCCTTTTGGGCTAGGTCTGCATACTTCTTTTATCGGTCTTGGGCTGCTACAAGCCGTCCTCTGATAAGATCCACTATGTCTTTGGTCCTTTGGACCACTTTAGGTCCGAGCATCTTTCGCTCCCCCACTTCATCCCAATATAAGGGAGATCGACACCTTCTTCCGTACAGGGCCTCATAAGGCGGCATTCCGATGCTAGCATGAAAGCTATTGTTATAAAAAAACTCGATTAACGGAAAGTGATCATCCCAACTTCCTTTAAAGTCTATTACATAGACTCTCAACATATCCTCTAGTGTCTAGATGGTCCTTTTACTTTGCCCGTCCGTTTGGGGATTGTAAGCGGTAATCATGTTTAATTTGGTCCCCGCACATTCTTGAAAGCTCCTCCAAAATTTGGAGTTGAACCTGGGGTCTCGGTCTGAGACAATGGACACTGGGACTCCATGTCGCGTTACTATTTCCTTAAGGTAAATGTCCACAGTCTATCGACCGTGTATCTCTCATTGATAGGAATAAAATGAGCTGACTTTGTCAGTCGGTCTATAATTATCCATATGGCATCATGATTTGCTTTTGTCCTTGGTAAGCCTACAACAAAATCCATGGCTATATGTTCTCATTTCCATTCAGGAATCTCCAGGGGTTGTAAAAGCCCACTGGGTCTCTGGTGCTCTGCCTTTACTCTTTAGCAAGTGAAACATTTGCTTACCCATTCTGCTACGTCCCTCTTCATGTTGGGCCACCAGTAATAATCCTTCAAATCCCTATACATCTTGGTGCTCCCCAGGTGAATGGAATACCTTGAACTATGGCTTTCATCCAAAATCTCGTCTTTAATCTCTTGAACATTCGTAACCCAAATTCGGTAGGAATACCTTATTATCCCTTTATTATCTCTCTCAGTATGAATCTCTTCTCCAGTCATTGACTCTCTGCCTTCATTCATTACTTTTTCTTGGCACAATCTAATCTTTTCCAATAACTCTGGCTGCATCGAGATCTCAAATAGCTTTTCAGTTCTGGCTCCGGTTACCTTTACTTCTATTTCCATTCTCTCGAAGTCCCTTATCAATTCCTCCGAAGTCATTATCATTTTGAGTCTTTCCTTCCTGCTAAGGGCATTAGCCACCACATTGGCTTTCCCTAGATGATAGAGAATCTCACAATCATAGTCCTTGATTAGTTCTAACCATCTCCTTTGGCGCATGTTGAGCTCTTTCTGCGTTAATATGTACTTGAGGCTCTTATGGTCTGTGAAAATCTCGCACTTCTCTCCATACAAGTAGTGCCTCCAAATTTTTAAGGCAAAAACTATTGCCGCGAGCTCAAGGTCATGAGTAGGATATCTAATCTCGTATTCCTTCAGTTGTCTCGACGCATACGCAATCACCTTACCGTGCTGCATAAGCACACACCCTAATCCTTTGTGCGACGCGTAACTATATATCACAAAATCTCCTTTTCCGTCTGTAAATGCCAACACCGGGGCCGTTACCAACCTTTTCTTCAATTCTTGAAAACTGTTCTCACATTTTTCTGTCCATTCAAACTTCTTTGTCTTACGAGTAAGTCGTGTCAAAGGGGCTGCGATCTTCGCAAAGTCATGAACAAATCTACGATAGTAGCCGGCCAATCCTATGAAACTCCTTACCTCTGTGGGTGTGGTTGGCCTTTCCCAATTTGAGACCGCCTCTATCTTGGAGGGGTCGACCAATACTCCTTCTTTATTGATCACATGTCCTAAAAATTGTACTTCATTCCGCCAGAATTCACACTTCGAGAATTTGGCAAACAACTGTTCCTCTCTGAGTATTCCTAGAGCTATCCTCAAATGCTCTGCATGTTCTGCCTCGGTCCTTGAGTAGATTAAAATATCATCGATAAAAACTATCACACACTTGTCCAAGTATTTCTTGAATACTGTGTTCATTAAATCCATGAAAGCCGTTGGGGCGTTGGTTAACCCAAAGGTTATTACCAAGAACTCATAGTGCCCATACCTGGTACGGAACGCAGTCTTGGGAATATCTTCAGGTTTAATCTTTAGTTGGTGATATCCAGTTCTCAGGTCAATCTTGGAAAAGTCAACAACATCATTTAGCTGGTCGAACAGATCGTCTATTCTGGGTAACGGGTACCTGTTCTTTATGGTTAGCTTGTTCAACTCTCGGTAGTCGATACACAACCTCTTGCTCCCATCTTTCTTCTTAACAAATAATACTGGTGCTCCCCACGGAGACACACTGGGTCTTATCATACCCTTATCCAAAAGTTCTTATAATTGGGTAGCTAATTCCTTCATTTCTAATGGGGCTAACCGGTAAGGTACCTTTAAAACTGGCAATAGCAAATTCAATCACTCTATCGGGTGGTAGTCCCGGAAGGTCTTGTGGAAATACATCTTCAAATTCATTGACTACCGGAATGTCTTGTAAGTTGGGCACCTCCTTCTGCGTATCCACTATATAGGCTAGGTAAGCCTCATTTCCTTTTCGTAGCATCTTATTAGCCTGGGCCATAGTCAAAAATTTATGCGTCTGCCTCTTCCCTCTGAATATGACTCTTTTCTTCCCTGGGATATTCAACTTAACTTTCTTCCCCTTATAGTCTATCTGAGCATCATTGTTAGATAGCCAGTCCATTCCCAAGATTACATCAAATTCCCCTAATTTAAAAGGAATCAGATCAACACTAAAAGATTGTCCCCCTATGCCTAACTCACAGGCGGGGTGAATCTGGTTAACATGGAATAATTTCATGGTTGGCTATTTCTACTTGTAAGGGTTCTATCAAGGGTTCAGCCTTAAGTCTTAATTTAAGCGCAAAGTCCTTTGATATAAAAGATTTAGTTGCTCCCGAATCAAATAAAACATTTGCACTAACTGAATTTAGAGAAAGGGTACCTGCTATCACATCTGAGTCTTTCATAGCATCTTGCACTGTCATGTTGAAAGTCCTCGGGGTAGGTGGTTTATTGGAGGCAGCCCTGCTGGCTCCTGAAGCTGCTGGTTTGTTCATTGGGCATTCCCTCTTCCAATGACCCGGGCATCCACACTGATGATAAGTGGTGGTTGGAATGACGGCAGGGGTTGACGAAGGGCACTTAGTTGAATAGTGACCCTCTCGACCGCACTTAAGGCAGATTACTGGCTTTCCCTTACACTCCCCAGAATGCATCCTTCCACAAGTGTTATAGGCTGGCAATGGGGGTCGAGACTGGTTGGAATAGGACATTCTTGACTTCTGGCCGCTCTGGCTCACATTCACACTCACGGGCCGCTTAAACCCAGTGCTCCTTCCTGGTAGGGACACTGCTCCTCGATTAAATCTAGTTGGGAAGCTCCCTCCTGCGGAACCTCCACCCATGCTCATACTTTTCCTCTTTATTCCCTTCTTCTCTCTTTCCTTCTGCATCTGTTCACTTCCAGCTTCTGCAATTGTTGCCTTTTGCACCAGAGTGGCATAATCTGTAAGCTCAAGGATTGCCACCCTATTCTGAATCCATGGTTTTAGTCCCTGCTGAAACCTCCTAGCTTTCTTTTCCTCGGTGCTTACAAACTCCAGCACAAACCTTGATAACTCAGTAAATTTTGCTTCATACTCTGCCACAGATAAATTATTCTACTTTAGCTCCAAGAACTTGAGCTCCATCTGGTTCTCCATAAACCTCGGGAAATATTTTCCCAAAAACAACTGACTGAACCTCTCCCAGGTTATGATAGCATCTGTCTTCATGTTTTTCTTGGCCTCCCACCAGTAGTTGGCCTCTCCTTTCAGAAGGTAGGTAGCAAATACAGTGTTCTGTGCATCATCGGTACTCAGAATCTCAAAGGATTTCTCCTTTTCTTTTAGCCATGCCCTTGCCTCAACTGGGTCGGCTGATCCGTGGAACTCAGGGGGCTTAAGGGACTTGAAAGCCCTGAAAGAGTTTGCCATAACATTGTTATTTCCTTGAGGGGGTGGGTTGGGTTGACGTTCCAAGTTCTGCCTTAGTAGTTGCATGAACTGCCCCATGGGATCCATGCCTGGGTTTGATACTTGTTGCTCAACCTCAGCTTCTCCTTCCTCAGCCTCTATCATAAATCCTTCAACATCAAATGTTTCCTCCTCCTCTTCATACTGGGAGTCATCCTGTTCAACATAATCCACATCTTCCTCTTCACTGTGTTCTTGGTTCCTACCATCCTGGTTATGGCTTCCCTGGTCCTCAAACCCAGGGTTCGCCATAGTTCCAATCCTTCTTGGCGGCATGATACTGATAATTTTTGGGAAAATTCAACGTTAGGTCACAATCATACATAATATTGTGCCTTGCACAGTTCTATAATGGGGAGAATGTGTCTCGCAATTCTATTATATTATGACAGTTCTAATAAGAAGTGCAGTAATAATAACGATAAAAACAGTGATCTCATCACTTAAAGAATTGAACTGAAAGGAAACAAATATATACATAATGTGAGAAATACATAGTTCGACCTGGTCAAAAGTACAACAGTACTACAGGCACCTGCCCAAAAGTGAAATACATGAGTCTATCTGTCTAGTCAGAGAAAGGGATACTATATACAAGTCAACTATCCCGGAAAATTGGCTCTTACAATGGCCTCGACTAACTAGACGACTAGACTACCACATCACTGGTCCTGAATCAAACACCGGAGCGGGTCAACTCCCACACTCTCTCCATCGCACGACGGAAAATGTAGTCAGCCTGCCTCCTGGAGATCCTGCCATGTCTGTCCCCCTGGAGTGATCGGAGTCTCGCACGGGCCATGAACTCTATCCCTGTCAGCTCTTTCATCAAGGATCGGGGTATGGTAGCTCTAGCTTCACGAGCTCGTGCACGCCTACCAGCCCTCTCTGCCTCCAACTCCCTCCTGACCTCATCCAGCCGGGCCTCAGCAACAGCCACTCGAGTCCTCAAAACATCTTGAACATAGCCGTGAGCTAACAAAGACTGCCTATGGGCAGGGTCGAGAGGTGGTGAATCCGGAGCCGCTAGGGGTGCCACCTCGGTCCTCCTCCATCTCAGGCTCCTCCTGATCCTCGGCATCTAGCAGTTCCTCATCATGCTCACGCTCGAACATCTCTGGGTCCTCTATCTCAGGTGCCTACACATTAAACGAGCTAAGTTACTATCATGATACTTATAAGGGTTCCCTTAAGGGTTTTAACTGTCAGCACTACTTTAAGTAGTCCGACCATGAACTTGGCAAGAGTTCTTATTATCTTTGTGAGTTTATTATTATATCGTCGCATCATCTCTGAGGTTTATAACGCTTGGCTCTGATACCGTTTCTGTAACACCCCCAGATCCGGGGTCGGGGATCCGGGTCATCACGGTCTTTCTTTCCATAATATCACTTAACTTAATTAATAATAAATAACCTCATATTGTGACCCCATACTAACACACACCACAACACGTTATAGTCTCAGAGATGAAATTGAAATAAGTACAAGTCCTTGAATCCACAATTTAAAAGTTATTACAACCCAAAATGATAATTTGATAAGTTTACAGTTAATTGCCATTATCTGCCACAAGTTATAATTATACATAATTGATTCCCAAAAGTAGAATGCATGATCTACAAATAGATCTACCTCTGCAGCTATAGCAGCTATAATATCAACGAGAAGACGCGGGACGCTTCCCACGCTCTTGCGCTGGGTCTGCTTGAGTCTGGCCATCTTTCCTAACTGTTGTTGTGTGATGAAGAAAGGAAGAAAGAGTGAGCATTACAGCTCGCAAGATAATATATAGAGTAAATAATAATGCAAGTATCTAAATGGATAACTTACTAGAAATCTTTATCAAGTGTAAGGTAATTACTTACTGGATATAAGCTTAAAGGAAGATGAAGTTACCAATTACTTCACTATACTTATATCATTTTAGAAAACTACTTGAACTACCACTGTTCAAAATATAATAAGTTTTCGAAGTTCATCACATAGGTGGGACTACAACATAAGACTTGAATAGATTCGACCTTTGACATATTATTGAATGAAATGAAGTTACGAGATACTTCACTAAGTCCTGATATATATATATATATATATATATCCACATATATATCTCTCATACGTTTCCTGAAAACCTCTGTCATGTAAAGTATGCACAGAGTTGTAATATCCAATGAATTTTAGAAAGAAAAGAATTTTGCCATAAACCCGATATCTTGCTGATCAGGCAAAGATACCAATAAGGAACCTTTTTCTACTAGTAGATGGACAAATTCCCCACTGGTCATTACCCTGGCCGCATTAGGACCTATGCTGGACTGCCACTCAGCCACTTACGCATCGATGGACTCCCACTAAGCCACTTACACTTTCATTGACGCCCACTGAGCCTATGTTGCTTATGCTGACTCAAATAGATGGACTTACTTCCCGAACGTTGGGCAAGTAATCAAAATGTTTTCTCAAAACAGTAACCTCGTTGCGAATATAAAATACACCACAGAGCCGGATCCCTCAGGTTTTGAGCGAGTATTTAAATCCCCTTCGAAAGGAAGATCTTAAATCTGAAAATGAGTTTTGGGATCCGCTCTAAATTTTAAAAATCATTTTGAAGACTCGAAAACATTTTAAAGAATTTTTAGAGTAATGCTGATTTAATAAAATAAATCAGTCCCAATATATTAGAAATATCTGAATAAACATTATTTGATTAATGGTTTTGAAAACTATTCATATATATATATATATGATACTCGGGAACATCGACTCCCGGTTTAGAAAATGTTCACCTTTGGGTCCCCTATACTAAGGGTATGCGCAACTACTGCTTATCTCTAGCATAGGTATTATGCAACTTATAAGCATTTGAATCAACAATTAGATATCTAGATTACGAAATAGACATGCATATATACTATATCTGCACAAGATTTGCTAATAACAATCATGCACTTATCACAAGATAATGCATATACATTTATACATCACAACAACAGTATAACGGGTAGAAAACTTGTCTGAGCGACTGGGGTGGTAAAAGGCCTGGGATGAGTCTGGTAACCTATAAACAACATATAAGTTGGAATTAAACCAAAGTCACTTAAGAATCTAGACTTTAACCAATTAGACTCTAACGTTCTCTTGTGGTCGCTTATACCCTTAACGATTCACTTAAGTCGCTCGAGTACCCTCAGCTCCACCATTTTTAATAAATTAACCATTAAGAATTTTAAGGCGATTCTTTCGCGAGTACTCTACCAACTGCCTAATCCACTTTACATAATTGTTTCATACTCCAATTAGTCATTTAAGGGCCTTAACCAAGGTTTTAAAGTAAGACGAGGGGTAATAGTTTGTTTGCGAAATGCCGTTACTTAAAACGGTCGTTTCTTCTAAACCGTTCATCGGATTCAAGAGAACCACATATCAAAACGAAGCTGGACTATCTAAATATGGCAATGGTCAAAATCTAACAGTGATTTCACGGGTCCTGAGGTTAAGAACAAAAACAGTCTAAGGTAAATCGGGCATTACGACAGCTATGTTTACGCGATTACCAAATTTATACTACTCCAATCAATCCACAAATCAACCCACAATCATCACTACAACCAAACTCCATCCATACTTGAATACAACAGCCCCAACATCTCAAGATTTCCAATTTATACTACCCTCAAATATGAACTAAAAGCTATACTTAAGTTCATTAACCTATAATCCAAGATTTACAACTTCAAACTCATTACAAATCCAACCACACTCTAAGTATACAAGAATCATGCTTCTGATGAACCATACAAAACATAAAAACTCTAAATATTCAAAAGTAGGGCTAGGGTATGAGATTATACCTTCCTTGGTGAGTAGAAGTAACTAAGGAGCTTGAAACCACCCTTGAAAATCTTTACAAAAGCTATATCTAAACAAAAATATAAGATCAAAATTTTCAAGATCTTGAAAACACTATTCACCCTCTTCTTCCATGAATTATTGGAAGAGATTGTGAAGGAAATGGAAGCTTAGATTCATAGGATAGCTATATCTATGCTTAAGGAACCTTGGATAATTACCTCACAATTTAACAATGCTTGCATCTTGGTTTTGGATTTTCTTTTCTTTGAAAATGGTGAAGAGCCGAGAGCTTCTTGCTTGGAAATGAAAAGTCAAGTTTTGTGTTATGATTTGCTTGGCATGGTTGATATTATTTTGTTTGTTAATTAACTTTTTACCATGGTAACAAATGAATGGCTCTCATTCAACCAACCAATCCCTCCATTTGTCATGCTTATGTCACCATGCCTATCTCATCTTTCTTATGTCATCTTCTTACACTTGTCTTCTTCTTATTGATGTGATGACATCATCACCCACTAACCTCTTTGAATAACCCCTAATTACTTGGCTAATGACCGCTTATCTGTTATACGGTTCGCTTAACTTTCGTTCTCGTTTATCGTTTGAGGGATCATACCCGGGATCTCATTACTTAGGTTCCCCTAAACCTTTCTCAATATTTTATATTCCTTTTATGATCCTCTCTTATAATCCTTGAATTAAAATCCTTTTAATCATGTTACCTTATACTTAATTCTTTCTATATCTGGTGGGTTTTCGGAAAAAATCAAAGTGTTCGAATTTGGATTCTGACGATCTTTACATACACTTATATACCATATAGAGTACTAATAGGATCTCAGAATATTAATAAAAGAACCCCTACATAGTGTGGCATGAAAAGTTTTCTTATTCAGCATAATCGGCAAAATCACTATTCATAAGGGTTACAAAAAGTTCAAAATTTTTGGGGTTAGTACACTAGTTCCGGAGATAGTCATACCGATTGTCTTGCTAGTTCATCAGATTGTCTCACCGAAAGTCATGCCAATTCACAAATTGTCTTGCCAGTTCATTTCAGTTATGTTGATTAAATTTAAAGACAAGCAGCAGACATTCAACAAAAACAAGACTTTCAATATCTTCAACCAACCAAGAACACAGCAGCCGCAGAACAAAACATTTCATATCTCTGCTGAATTCAAGATCATCAATTTCTAGTTTTAAAGTTAAATCCAAACCACTAGAAATCATTCTCTTGTTCTTGTGTAACTATCTAGCGGATCAAAATCCCTAGAACTTAATCTCAAATTGCTTTTAGCATTTGATATTTTTATTCCAAAAATAGAAAAAGTTCATGTCAAATTTATTCTAGATTTGTGATAATTTATTCGAGATTAATCGCTTGTAATCGATACTGTTGTTGTAACACCTTTCAAGTTTTATAATAGTTTTATTTAACTTGAATTTTGTTTCATTTTTTTATTTCGCAGTAAATTTGATTAAACGGTATAGTTTGTATTCAACCCCCTTCTACAAACATATTGGGACCTAACAATTGGTATCAGAGCCTTCTGATTAACGAACAAATCAAGATCCTAGACTTTTGTGATTTTTCAACTCCTTGAATTTTTATTTATTCAAAAATTCATAATGACTTCACAAAAAGTTGGAACTGTTAAAATTCCACTATTTGATAAAGAAAATTATATTATGTGGAAGAAGAAGATGCTCTTGTTTTTACAAGTTGCAAATCCCAAATATCTGAACTTGTTAAAGAAGGGTCCAAAAATTCCGATGGTTTTTAACCGGAAGTTATAGAAGATAATGTTGTAATTACCAAAGCTAGAACCTATGCAAAAGATCCTCAGGATTTTACTCCTGCTGAACAGGAAGAAGCCTCATTGGATGCCAGCCTTCAATTAATTTTAGTTGATTCCCTTGATCCCTAGATGAACAGACATGTGATGAACTGTAAAAATTCCAAACACATGTAAGAAACTATTGAGGTGATTAATGAAGGCACATAGGAAGTTAGGGATAACAAGTTAGAGATCCCAACCTCTGAGTATGAACATTTTAAATCCAATCCGGGAGAAGGAATTACTGAAGTGTTCGAGAGGTACAATGCATTGAACAACAACCTGAACATAAATGGAAAATATTATTCAATCAGGGAGATCAACAAAAAGTTCCTTTTAACACTGCCAACTCATCTTGAACATAGAATCACTGTCATAAGAGAAGCGAGAGATCTGAGTGAGATTTCTTTGGAAAGGCTCTATGGTGTGTTAAAAACCTATGAGTTGGAGCAGATTCAGCAAAAGGAAGTCTACGGGAAAGATAGAGTGGTCAGCACGTCTACTGCTCTAGTAGCTGAAGGTCAACAACAACAACAATCTCAACAGTCAGAGAGAATGGTACAGTCTTCCAAGGCTGAGGAAAATGTGTTAGTAGCAGAATATGATCCTCCTACTACAAATCAATCCGGTGATGATTTTTACTCCTTGGAAGAGCTGGAGCAATTGGAAGATGAGTCAATGGCCCAGATTGTCAAGAGATTCTCCAATGTCAGATTTAAGAGAAATCCCAAGTTCAAGTACAAGTCCAACTACAACAGATTCCAGAAAGGTGGATCTTCATCCTCTAACACCAGTAGTGGTGGATACAAAACAGGGATGGTTGATCGGAGCACCATTCGATGCTTTAACAGGAATGAATTGGGACACTTTGTCACAGAATGCAGGAAGCCAAAGCAAGTAAGGAAGAACTCTTATGATTCAAATCAGAAGAGTAACTCTGAAAGGGCTTATCTGGCAAAGGGAAGAAGCTGGGATGATACTGATAGTGAAGATGAAGAAGTTGGGAATCATGCTCTTATGGCTATTGATGGAAATACTTCATCATCAAGAAAAGAGGTAAAATTTACTGATGCTGAATTAGTTTATCATCTAGGAGGTTCCTTAGATTGTGCTCGTCGTGATAATGAACTGTTAAGTCAGCAGATCAAAGACCTTGAGAAAGAGGTCAATGAATTAAGACTTGTGCACATTAATCAAGACAAATTAAAAGAAAAAGTATCTTTTCTAGAGAATTGAGTTAACTGTTGTAGACAACTCGAAACTATTCTCAAAGACAAGATCACCGGTCTTGAGACTAAAGTTAAAGCTTACTTTAATTCTTGTTCGAAGGCTAAAGAGTTCTACAGTAAGCAAGCTGTTAATCAAACATCTGGAATATGTTTTGATTACAATGCTGCTATTGGAGAATTAGGCATAAACTCCCCTCCTCATGTCTGTGCTAAAGGTAGGGAAGTACCACATGTGCTTAAGGGTGTTGATAAATCCCTCTATAAAGGATCAATTGTTGAACCATTTGATGAGACCTCCTTTATTATTCAAGAAGAAATACGTGCTGAAAATCTTGCTAAAGAGAAGGTTGTTTCCAAGCCAAGTGTGTCAAAAGTTCCAGTCAAAGTTGTGAAAGCAACTGAGACTAACTCAGACACACATGAGTTGGATAACAAAAATGCCATGTCTACCATGCATAATTTGCCTGTTGTTAATTCCACTCATAAAGTATGTGGTGTTCCTAATTATATGTCTTGTGCTTTTAATTTGATGTATGCTTATTTTAATGGTAAGCATGTTTCTAGTGATAAGACTACTCCTCGTCAGCATGTGAATAATGATGCATGATAGGTCTAAGACTGCTAGTCCTCCTAAGGCTAGAAAGGAGACATTTGTGCCTAAGCCTAAACAGAAATTTGTTAAGGCTGTCTATAAGGTCAAATGCCCAGTCATTGAGAAAGTTGAGAACATTAAAGTTAAGAATGTTGTTTTTCCTGACAAAGGTCAATTCTACAAGTATGTCGGACCCAACCAAGTTTGGGTTCCGAAGAAGGTTTAATCCATTTGTGTTACAGGGCATTAAACAGGTGGAACCGGTAGTGTGGATTCTTGACAGTGGATTGTCAAGACATATGACCGGAGATAGAACCCTGCTATCAAGTGTGGTTGAGAAAGCTGGCCCAGTGGTTACCTTTAGAGATAACAGCAAAGGTTTAACTGAGGGATATGGCTGTTTGCAAGCTGGTAATGTTATCATTGAACTCAAACTTCTTTCAACATTAGTGATTTCTTATTTCATTTAAAATCTTTTGAAATCACTATTGTACATCATCTCTCTCAAAAGATTAAATGTATAATTTTCATTCATTATAGATCTTAAGTACATTTTATCTCTATTGCCATATGTTCTGTGATACAGGTTCAGCCTCCAATGGCCTTCTTTTGTTGACAGTCATGAGGTTGAAAACCCACAACTTCTATCCCAGAATGTAAAGACAAACACAGAAACTAACTAACCAACACTCTCTTACCACTAAAATGAAGTATGATTGAGCGTGAGGGAGATAGTGCCTTAGTGCACCACATAAGGAAGGTTCTGAATTCAACCCAACAGCTCTGTCTCCTACAAAGATGAGTAATATTTAAACCGAGACAGCTGCTAGCCCCCATACATCTTCTCAAAAAGATGTAATGGCTGAAAAAGGCACAAAAACAGTTACTAGATTCATCCTCTCAACAGGGTGCATCTATTGAAATTTTTCTGTCGGCCAGGGTACCGATGTAGTGTCACCACCTCAAACATAAACAATTTTTGATGCACAAGAAAGGTTTTACACACAAAGGAGGAGTTGAAGGAAACAAGAGTTTCGACCATTTTAAGGTCAGATTCGATTGTTCAAGGTTCTTTAATAGACCAATTGCCTTTACAGGTGTTAGGAGAGGATACTGATTCAAAAGCCATATGTCAGTGGTCAGTGTCTACCTCCCCGGGCTTAAATCCCCTGGATGCATCTGCGGATAGTGGATCTGACATAGGCGCAGATCGGCAACTTGTTGACAATGATTCAGATATTACCTGATGAGTCACAAGGAAATGTCTTCATAGACATTCGAAGGGAACTTTGATCTTTATGCTAAATTCGTTGGATCATTGTTTATCTTCCCAGAATTCAAATCTAGAACCCTAAAAGGGAAACTAGCAACTTGTAGATTATGACTCAGATTCATCTGACGAGTCTAACGAGGATGGGGATTTGTGAACTCCCATTGCACCACCTGTGACCTCCTTAAGGATGGCTAATGTGATTTTCCTTGCAGGTACAGCTGAATTTTAGAGCTATGAGAGGAGTGATACACTTGTGAGAATGAGTGTAAACACGAGTGGAGAGAAGAGTGAAACACATGTGAGGTACACTAAATAGAATCACACACTCACAGTGAGGAAGAAAGGGAAACTACTTGTTATTTCTTTTCCAACCAAGTGGAATATGAGAACTCCTTCAGACAACGGCATACATTCCTTCTCTAAGGGGGAGATAAAAGCTTAAGTAATATTTTGGAGGATTCCTCAACTAAGGGGGAGAAATAGCAGGGAGGAATAAAAAGGTAAAGCACATGTACACTACACCACACCATTGTTGTTTGTAACTACAGATCCTATTGTACGGGAGAGGTGGTAAACACAAGGTGATCTTTTTTAAGCAGTTGATTCTCATAGGGGGAGAAGCAAGAGAGATATGTGCTTCTCAACAGTAAATGTGGTTGTACAAAAGAAGATGAAACTACTTGAAGATATGTTCCGTCTAGAGGAACATCTATTTGGAATCTGGAAAATGTTAAATATTATCCAGAACTTTTCTGCTACTTACTTTGCATTTCCGTTTATATCTTTTTCTTATTTGTTAGTTGAGTTATCCTCTAGGTATTTGTTGTTATTGTCTAACAAACAAATAGGGGGAGATTGAAAGGCATATGTCATAGCCTATTTGTTTATTCAAGGATTTAACTCAACTCAAATAAGAATGTAACAAGTAAATAGTGGATCTATCCTCAAAGAGATCTCTCAAAGTAACATCTGTCAAAGGATTAAGAAACATTGTTCATCTACAGACTTGAGGAATTAATTCACTGGAAGAAGTTCAAGAAATTGATCAAGCCTCAGTGATATAAATCAAGATTGTGGATTTAATCAAGTGACAAAGATCTTATCAGGGTATCAGATATTTACAGGGATTTAATCTCAAGAAAATCAAGTTATCAAAGTCAAGACATGAAGAAACGTCACGAAAGTTAGTCACTCATGAACCAGACAGTACATCGAGTGTCAACATTGAAGTGGTGGAATTGATTCATAATTGACAGTGATTTTCATAAGATTTTCAGACGAATGGTTATTGTTGAAGAGTAGTATTAAGTCTCTATTAATTAATTAATTAAGTCATATAGTTTAATTAAGAAAATAAATTATATCTGCAAAGATTAATTTATTTATTAATTGAATTAATTGATTAATTAATTCTGAATTAATATTATGAATTTTCAGAACTGATTTTGAATTCATATTCAATATTAATTCAGCATGACAATCAATTGAACTGGTATGACAATCAGATTGTCATACTGAAAGTCATGCTAGTTTAAATTGATTGTCATACCAAAAGTTCTACTAGCTATGGGATTGTCTTGCTAGTACAGGAGATAGTCATACCGATTATCATGCTAGTTCAGGAGATAGTCATACCGATTGTCATGCTAGTTCAGGAGATAGTCATACCGATTGTCTTGCTAGTTCATCAAATTGTCTCACCGAAAGTCCTGCCAATTCACAGATTGTCTTGCCAGTTCATTTCAGTTATGTTGATTAAATTTAAAGACAAGCAGCAGACATTCAACAAAAACAAGACTTTCACTATCTTCAACCAACCAAGAACACAGCAGCCGCAGAACAAATCATTTCATCTCTCTGCTGAATTCAAGATCATCAATTTCTAGTTTTAAAGTTAAATCCAAACCACTAGAAATCATTTTCTTGTTCTTGTGTAACTATCTAGCGGATCAAAATCCCTAGAAGTTAATCTCAAATTACTTTTAGCATTTGATCTTTTTATTCCAAAAATAGAAAAAGTTCATGTCGAATTTATTCTAGATTTGTGATAATTTATTTGAGATTAATCCCTTGTAATCGATACCGTTGTTGTAACACCTTTCAAGTTTAATAATAGTTTAATTTAACTTGAATTTTATTTCACTTTTTTATTCCATAATAAATTCGATTAAATGGTATAGTTTGTATTCAACCCCCCTTCTACAAACATATTGGGACCTAACACTATGTGACTTGAATTTGAGTTTTTGTACAATGTATGCCATGGATATTTCTCTAAAATGCTAATATGCTATGTGCCTTGATAAGTTATAATCAAATCTAGTAGCCATCAAGTGGATACCATGTATTTTTGGTTCGGAAGTTTGCTTAAAAATCGTATACGTAAAAATCTGCCTTGTTATGCTCTTTGTGTTTGCTTTGTTAAATGATTTATTTGGCTAGATTTATTCTCCTATTTCCCATAAAATGATATTCAGTAGGGTTGTGCATGATATAGGTTAGGTTTGTTGGTTTGGTTGTGGATTTTGGTGTTGAAATGGGAGTTAAGGTGGAAGGAGGTACACTAGGCACTAAGTAGCAGATTTTTCCACCCTAAGTATAGGTTGTTTTAGGTGAGTTTTGGTAAGGCCTTTCTAGGCTCAAGTTTAGCCTTGGTTCATCAAGAAACTTGCATTTAGGTATGTGCACACCCCCATAACCGAGAGCAACTCAGAATAGGGCAGGGCTGGGTAAACTTGAATTTTGCAATTATAACCATGTCTTATGCTCTTATGCTAGGAATTCATGGGGCCTTGGCTTAAATAAGTATAATTCAACCTTAGGAAGCTTAAAAAACCTTTAAAATTAAAAATTGAATGAGAAAAGTGAGTTTTATGTAAGTAAAAATATAGTAGATTGAATTCTAGTGAGGGCTGGGCAGAGTCAACTTTGGGCAGAAGCCTAGAGAGGCCTAGGTAAGGCCTTGGCCTGAAACCAAGTATGAGAGTTAGTTTTAGCTCTTAAGAATCCATGGGAAGTGGTTTTGTTAGAAGGCCTAATCTAGAAGTCGATATTTCTTCCAAAGAGCACCGATAGTGCAAACTGGTGCTAGCAGGGAACTTCATTATGAGTATTAATCTTTGTAAACCTTTAGGAGTGAGGTCCCTGAGTCTTACCAACTTTAGAAGCTACTTTAGAGTCTTAACACCCTCTGGGAAGTGATTTGGAGTGAAGGCCCAAGGTGTAAACACCTCATTTCCCCCAAGGCACCCAAGGAACACCCTTCGAGTGGCATTAGGAAAATTTAGTGGTGTATATTATGATTGGGACTTAGAAGTGAAGGGTCTGAGTATTGCATAGCATATTTAGGCTTAAGTTAAGGTCAGAATAGTTAGATTGAAGCATTAGTAATAGTCCTTATATGTTACTTGCTTGCATGCTTAGAGATTTAGGTGATAATAGCTAAGTATCGTATGCCATGCCATTACGTGATTATGTGACTATGTGGATTACTTGAATTGCATGCGATTAAGTTACGTGTATTATTATAATCATAAGTTTGTGTAATCATAGATATGATAACGGTAAAGGTTAGTCTAGAAGCTTATAGGCTTATAAGGCGATAAAGGGTGAATAGTGATGAGGTTAATATAATGTGTAAGTTCCGAAGCGAAGGGGAAGACACGTGCTATCAAGATCGAATAATCTTAGAACTTTGAAAGGCAAGTTACTTACCTTTTTATTCTTATAATTATTGCACATACATACACTTTCCTTTAATGCTTAGTTATAACAACCCCCATGTCAATAGATTATTTCAAATACTTCCGTCACTCTTAACCTGATTTGTACTTTACTTCAAATGTTCTTCCCTTGAATTTAATTCAATTAAGTTGATACCAAATCTTTCCCCGGATCCATGTTATAATTCATTAAAAATAAAATAAATTTTTTCTTATCTTAGTGGATTGGACCTAGACGCAAGTCCTTTTTACGTTATTGATAGGCTCACATATAGCCTAGGGATCCCATTATATTTGAGAACCCAGCGAGGTTCGGGATTACTTCGCGGCTGATCACGGGCTGTAATCCGTAGCGTCCTAAAATAATTTTGATGATTTGATATTTATAACATGATTGCTCGATGCCAAGATACCATATGCCATGTTTCGATTGTTATGATTCTACCATGCCTTTATATTATAAAATTTTGCCCCGATATCATGATACCATATACCATATTTCGATTGCTATAATTTTACCATGTCTTCATATTATAATTTCATGTTTCTTATTGTCATTTTTACAAGTATCCATAACCTCTTGATTTATGAACTCGTGATTTGAGATAATGCCTTGCGCAGTAGAATGATTAGTACTTGCTGAGCGTTGTAGCTCATTTTATTGTGTTTAACCCTGTTCTACAGCTAGCAATCATGGTTCGTACCAAGCAGACCTCCCGTAAGTCAACCGGTAGGCAGGGTGAAGACCATTTGAGGGCGCAGGTAGAATATATATAGATTAGGCGAAATTCGCCAGTATGTAATTGTGGTATCAGTTAGAAGGGTTGTTCCAAACTCTGAACTTCTAAAGATCTTGGGATTGTTATAATTTTGGTTGGGTTATATTAGATCATTATCGTCCTTTGGACTTTTAAGTTTGTAATAATTATGGTTCGATTTTATTCCGTGTGTGTGTGTTGTTGTTTGGGGTGTGACAATTTCCCGACCCGATTACAACGCGATTTCGATCTTTAAAAACTAATTCCCCAATTCAATTCCGTTTGTACAGAATTTTTATTTTAAAATAAATCAAAATCCTATTTTATTTTCAAAAATTATTTTTAAATTCCAAAAATTGTTTTTAAATTAAAAAATTATTTTAGTTAATTATTTTAAATAGTTAACTGAATTATTTTAATTCCAAGAATCATTTTCTTTTATTATTTTTAAAAAAATCAAAATTGATTTAATTATTTATAATTTATTTTAGTTAATTATTTACGGATATAATTGATTGATTAATTCATTTAATCAATTAATTTTATTTATAGATAGTTAAATAAAATATAATTATTTATAATTAAGTCAAATAATTCCTATAAATTATTTCGAGCTTTTAAAATATTTATAGAGTATTGAATATTCAATTAATACTATTATTAATTGAATTATTCGTATTTTATTCGTAGAAAATAGACCGTTCATCCGTTTAATACGAAACGAACGCGTCTAGACTCAGAAAAATATTCCTCTTTCATTTAAAATGCTTTTGAGACCCAAATTCTTTTGTTTTGGAAGGTCGCTTGTTTTACAAGCCATTCGAGTCGATTATTGATCGATAAATCATATTTTTAACCCGATTTCAGCTTTAAATGTACCGAGTCGAACCTTTTGACGAACCGAGGCATGTGTGATATAAATTATGTGATACGTTAGTTATGTGCTTATGTGCTATGTAAATTACGTGAGTACGTGTGTCAAGAGTCTTGTGTTTGACTGTTTCCTTTATGTGTGGGCTATCGTATGGGTAGACGATAGGGCTATCCGTTAGATGATTGAAGTTGTATCTTTTAATTATAGATAAGGATCGTTCGAATTGATCAGGACCAGACATTGGAAAGAATGAAATGGAATGGTATTGGATATATGGCTTTTACAAATCGCAGGAGCAGCATATCAGTGAATTGTTGAAATAGAAAAATGGTGATATCTTGAGATGTCAGACTGAGATGCTTATGTTACTATGAGTATGGCTAACTGTTAAAAACCAAAGGCAAGTTTCCTACGCTATTCTAATTCCAGAAGAGTTCAGTATTTTACATATCCAACTGCTTATAATTATGCAAGTATTGCTATTCTATTCTCAATTCAGAATAGATAAATGTTTTATATATTGCTGAATTAAATGTTTATCATGCAAGTACTCTCTGATATTCTATGTTCAGAATAGTTAAATTTTTACTTATCAAATTACTGGATTTATAAATGTTTCATTGAGAAAAAATGATTTGGTTGCGAGTATTCCTTCCCAAGTGAATGGGGGAATAAAAATTTATAAGGGTGTCAATTATCATGACCCCTTTTCAATAAAAAGGTTTTAAGATTGGATGGTTACTAGTTACATCGTAGGTGATTGAGACATCGGTCAAGCTGTAATATCTTGCAAGGCGAATATATGCCTTTTCTGGCGCTCTATAGGTATGGTATGACTGCGGGATACCGGTAGTACCTATATTTACGGTATGGCTGCGGGATACCGGTGCTGTTTCGTGACTGATCATCAGGAGCATCATGAAATATAATTGGTTCCAATCTAAACTATTGTTTCTAAATTGTTTTGATAATCATAGAATAAATGATTTATCAATTATTTCTGCTTTGAATAAAAGGTAAAATGCAGTTTTGATTCAGTCTCTGATTGATGTCGATATTTAAGTTGTCGTTAAATATCAAAGGTGGTATTAGTATAGATGATTGATGTTGACTTCAGTATGGGATATTGTGAGCATCAAAGTTCGTATTGATATCTAATTTGATATGTCATCAAAATGAGTATCAATATCAAGATTTCGGTTTTGAATAAAGTTTATGATTCATTCCATAATCACTGTTTTAGGTTATTGTTGTTTATGATATTTGCGTAAACACTGTTTTATGAGTTTTATTCTCGTCAAAATTCAAAGTATTGCTGAAGCATTTCGCTCAAAAATATCAAAAGGATTTTGAATATAGAGGAGGAATCAATTTTGGGATTCCTTAACTAAATTTTCTGATTCAGCAATTATGATTTTAAATGTTCTGATCTATTGCTGATGTCGGTTTTTATATCAAAAGACCTTATATATGCTATAATGAACTTGTTGAGCATTTCTTTCGCTCATACTTGTCTGTTTTTAAATTTAACCTTCAATTAGGACTAGCTTAAGCTGTTTAGCTGCATAATTCAAGAAAGCAAAAAAGAAGCTTCTGGAATATGGTTGGTCCAGGGTTTGCAGAACTAGAGTAAGTTCTATTATATAAAGATGTGTTTATATATATGTATTAGTTATGTTATTAAATCTTTGGTCTAGTATACTTCTTTTCGAAGTTATACTATTGGGTTAAGTTTTGAGTTCGGGAATTTGTGAAAAGAGTTTGAAAAGAAAGTGAAAAATTATTTATGGAATTTGAAATTCTTGTTTCTAGAACTGTAACCTTAAAAGATCTTGGATTAGTTTGGGGTCATAAATGTTAAATATTCAGCTATAGGCATTTATTTATTGATTTAACAGGTTATTTTGGATTGAGGTTTCATAGTGACGACCAAATCCTCTGTCCCTAGATTTGGGGGCGTTACAAAAAAGATTGAAGGACTAAAAGATGAAATTTTCCATGATAGCCTCAAATTTGACAATGTTGAGATAGTTTGTGATGACAGTGATGATGATAGTGATCAAGAAATAGTGGCTAAGGATAATGCAGAAAAGTCTATCTCCAATGATGCACAAAATTTAGCGTCAGTCGAGGTACAAAATGCATCATCCGTCGGAAGACAATCAGCTTCATCCGTCGGGATAGAAAATGCATCATCCGTCAGAACAATCAGAGAAGCTGAGAGTCAAAATAGATCACCTACATAAAGAACTCCTTCTTCAAATCAAAAATCCAGAAACTCAGGGGGGAGTTTCTTCTAATCAAAACTCAGTTACACATTAAGACAACAATGAGGCCTCTTCATCTAGAGCTAATCTACCTCAATAGAGAAAATGGACTAGAGATCACCCATTTGAACTGATCATTGGTGATGTGTCCTCAAGAGTGCAAATAAGGAATGCAACTCAAGAAGAATGTCTATATAGCAGCTTTCTATCTAAGAAAGATCCTAAAAAGGTAGAAAAAGCTCAGTTGGATCCTGATTAGGTTTTAGCTATGCAAGATAAGCTAAACCAATTTGAGAGAAACAAGGTATGAAAGCTAGTACCCAAGCCTAAAGGAAAGAATCCAATTGATACCAAGTGGGTATTCAAAAACAAGATGGATAAAAATGGCATTGTTGTCAGGAACAAAGCTAGATTGGTTGCAAAGGGCTACTGTCAACAAGAAGGAATAATTTTTTATGAAACTTTTGCTCCTGTTGCAAGACTTGAAGCCATTAGAATTTTCCTAGCCTATGCAGCCCATGTCAGTTTCAAAGTCTATCAAATGGATGAAAAAAGTGTATTTCTGAATGGAGATTTGGAGGAGGAAGTCTATGTCAGTCAGCCTCCTGGTTTTGAAGATCCAAATTTTCCGGAATATGTCTACTATCTTTTGAAAGCACTTTATGGATTGAAGAAAGCACCTAGAGCCTGGTATGGTACTTTGTCAAAGTTTCTCTTAGAAAATCACTTCACAAGAGGTACTGCTGACAAAACTTTATTCTTTAGAAATGTTAATGGCTCTAGCATACTTGTTCAAATTTATGTAGATGATATTATATTTGGCTCTACAGATGAAAAACTTTGCAAAAAGTTTGCCAAATTGATGCAAAGTAAGTATGAAATGAGTATGATGGGAGAACTAACTTACTTTGTTGGTTTATACGTTAGGCAAGTTAATGATGGAATATTTATTAGTCAAACCAAATATATTTATGATCTTTTAAAGAAGTTTGATCTAATGGATTGCACATCTGCAAAAACTCCCATTGCCACTGCAACTGAACTTGAATTAGACACTACTGAAAAGTTTGTGGATATTTCAAGCTATTGAGGCATGGTTGGCTCACTTTTGTACTTAACAGCTAATAGGCCAGATATAATGTTTGCTACTTTTCTCTGTGCTAGATTTCAGGCCGATCCTAGAGAATCTCATTTAATAGCTATTAAGAGAATTTTCAGATATCTCAAGGGTACACCAAAAATTGGCATTTGGTATCCTAGAGATTCTGGTTTTGATCTAACTGGTTATTGGAAGGAATATGTCCTAAGTCCAATCATGTATTAGGATTTAGGAATAACTTCCTGTGTAATCTGTTTTGATTTCATTGATATTAATAAAAGACTTGTTTTGTTTTTATTACGGGCTCTATCTATTTAAGTGTTTAATAAGATATACCATAGTTTAGAGTAAAGCTTTTTATGGATTATGACGAGATCATAATAGTGAGACCTAAAAGATGATAACTCTAAACTTAAATAGTTCCTGATCATAGGATTACTAACTGGTAATTAATAATCCGCAAAGATCGGTACATACTATGCTTGCTTCATTATGAAGGATGTCTGTTCTCATAGACATTTATGTGGTGACACTATAGCTAGTATGTAGGTGCTTATTATAGAATAAGTTCACTGAACATGACTCGCACAGCTGAACAACTGATGGAGTTCACTCACGTGTTAGCAGTTGTTCAGATAGTGATAGTTGTACAAGTATCCTTAGACTTGAGGTCATCATAGTCATCTTGTGTACACTGAACTATGCTTTGGTTTAGTTCTTAGTCTCCAGGGACAATTATTAGGGCTCTACTGGGTATAGGAATTTGTACACGAAGATAGTGTATGATCAATAAAGGATCTACCCCTTCCAGTGAAGGAAGCGAATGTTCAAGGCTGATCCACTTATGCTAGTTCAGGAATCTCTGGCCAGAGTGAATGAAATTAGAAAGGAGTTTCTAATTTGCATAGAACTACGCATAGTAAATGGTAAGCAAGTGATTGAATTAGATAGGCTTGACACGAGACCCATGCCTTGTATTTAATCGGGACATTGTAGGGTAGAAGGAGTTTATTATACGGTAACTATTCACTGAATAGGTTCTTGGTATTCTAAGCATTGAATTCATATTATCCGGATAGTCGCGATATGCTGAGAAGTATCCCTCACGATGTAGAATAAATGTGATTAATTAATTAATCATATTTAATAAATTAGAGAATTTATATAAATAATGATAAAATAGTTTTATTATTATTTATTTCTATTACCGGCTTAATATTGAACCTACAGGGTCACACCATAAAAAGAGAATGATTTAATGGTGGATGAATTAATTAATAATGGCTAATAATTATTTATTTATGAAATAAATAAATAAATAATTGGCAAATTTAATAATTGATTAAATGAGATTTAATTGATTATAAATTAATTAAGAAAAGTTCTTAATATTATTAATTAAGAATTTAATTTTTGGAAATTAAATCAAGAGAGAGAATTATTTCTAAAGTGTTCAGAAAAAGGATTAATAATTAAAAGGTGTTTTATTTATTAATGAGAATAATAAATGGGATAATAATAATAATATTTATGGGAAAATTTCAGCTGAAAATTTTGCCTATAAATATACTATTATAAACTCTATTTTTATTCTAACCCCAAAAGTTTATAAAACCTAATTCTCTCCACCTCTTCCTCCTCCTTAACGTCGTTTTCTTGGTGGATACCGGTGGAGTGCTTCACGTTTGAGGAGCAGCTGCTAAGGATCTCCGATCGTTGCTTTTGGATCGCATATTAAAGGTTAGTAATCAATCCCTACATTTTTACCATGATTTATATGCTTTTACTTGGATTTTGTATGTGTAAAAGTGTTTTACCATGTCTCCGCTGCGATTAAAATCCAACATTGGTATCAGAGTTCAGGTTGTATGCATATAGATCTGTGATAAAAATTTCATAATTTTATGTGCTTGTATGAATTAATTATGATTTTTACAAGTTATATCATGGATTAATTTTTTCTGATGAGAAATCGTTTCTCAGAATAATTTTGAATGTTGATCTGGGTTCTACAAGTGTTGTAGATCGTCTTGGTATTTTTTTCATAATTTTAGGATGTTTAGATTTTTTATTATGAATTTTTGAAGTTCTTACAATTAAATTCGTAATTAAATAAGTATATATATATGATATTGTAAGTATGTATATATATTTGTACTATTGTGTTGTTCTGAACGGAGAAAAGCAAAGCAAAGGTACAGAGTACAAGCACAACAATCGAGGAGGAAAACGGCGACTGCTGAAAACAGAACGAAGAACCGCGCGTCAACCACGCGCGCGTGGGGCTCACGCGCTGGCGGGCCACGCGCAGCACATGGAAGACACGCGCTGATGACGCCATGCTGACGTCATGCTGACGTCATCAGATGACGTCATGATGACGTCAACATAGGGGGTTAGGCGCGTGACGCGCGTGTGCGCGTGGGGGCGCGTGGGAGATCTTCTTTCGGCGCGTGCGGGCGCGTGGCAGCTCAGAATATGGCGTTTTTGGTGCCGTTGGATTCGTCTTTTCGAGACGCTTCCAATGGTATATTATATTATATTTTATGAAATTGTTTCGAACTGTTTATAGCTAACATAAGTGTTTTAAAGCTGTTTTTAACTGTTTTAACTTCTTTTAAATGCTTCATGTGATACATAGAGATGTATAATGCTTAGACTAATATACTAGATGATATAGCATGCCTACCTTGATGTTTATTCATGTTTATATATGTGATATATACTTAGTTTATCATGCGATGATAGATTTAGGTGAACTTAAATGAACATAAGGCGTTTGTTAGACAACCTAGTATAGTGAAATTGTTTCATAACCTTAATAATAATATTATGAATACAATCATGATGTTCTTGTATTTATGAAACACGTAATTGAATATGAATTTTCGATATGAGAGAAAGGATGATTCTGTCAACAACAGATTTCTATCTGTAAGAAAGGGTTATTAAGTGACGCCTTTTGACAATGCTCCACCTGATCTGGGAATCATCTGATTATTGATTATTGATTTGAAATATTTAATTTAAAAGGAAGAATTTCTTTATAATATGATTATGATTGTAACGTAATATAATCCCTCTAAAATTAAATAATATCAAGTAGAAATTGGCCAATGACACAACGGGCTTGTGTCGGTCATAGCCTTCCAACATGATAGAAAAGTACTTCTTATTTTTGAATCATTGTCATTTCGTGCTACAGCCGAGGGCTTTGATTTCGAAATAAGAAATACTTGTCTATTACATAGAGATGTGTACATTGAATAAGAATCTAAAGGTCGTTACGTGCCACAGCCTTGGGCCTTTGGGGACTGATTCAATTGTACTGAATGTTGGGTTAGACTTGACTTAGAATATTGAGTTTGTCGTGCCACAGCCGTGACTCAATTATTCAAGAGGCTAAAGTTTGATTAGGGAATAACATAAGATGTAATTGACAAGAGTTGTCTGCCTATTGAACATTACATGGCGGTTCGTGCTACAGCCGGGGTTGTGTAATGGAATGTAGGATCCCTATTCCCACTAGAATTATGAATGCTTAATTTTTCACGTAGGGGGTTGAATAAATTAGATAAACTAGTGGGAGCCACTTATGAATAAAGACCCGATTCATATAGTGTTTTAAAATGAAATCGAATATTTGCTAAGTGTTGTTATGTGTTTATCATTTACAGATTTACAATATACATTATGTCTTCTGCACTATCACTCAGGAGCATACTGGATGCTCACAAATTGACTGGTCCTAATTATACTGACTGGCTTCGAAACTTGAGAATTGTTCTCAGGATTGAGAAGCTGGAATACGTGATTGACTCACCTAAGCCTACTGAACCTGCTAGTGATGCACATAATGATGAACATGTTGTGTATCGTAGGTGGATAGATGATGCAAATGTTGCTCAATGCATCATGCTAGCTTCCATGAACATTGAGCTACAGAAGCAACATGAGCATATGGATGCTCACACTATCCTCATGCATCTACAAGAGTTGTATGATGTGGCAGGGAGGACAGCTCGATATGAGATATCGAAGGAGCTGTTCGGTTGTAGGATGTCTGAGGGATCATCTGTGAATGACCTTGTACTTAAGATGATCAATTTGATTGAACGTCTTGGACACTTGGTTTTGCCATGGATGGGGAGCTGAGCCAAGACTTGGTCTTGCAATCGCTTCCAAGTTTGTTCTCGCAGTTTGTTGTGAACTTTCACATGAATAAGTTGGATGTCAGCCTGCCTGAACTCCACAACATGTTGAAGACCGCAGAATCGAATTTTCCCCCTAAGAAGAGTTCTGTTCTTCTAATTGGTGAAGGTTCCAATCCTAAGAAAAGGAAGAGGAACCCTTCCAAGAAGAAGAAAGTAGGTGAGAAAACGCCGGTTCCACCAAAAGCTGAAGACCCCAAGAGCAAAGTTGTTTGCTTTCACTGTAACAAGGTGGGGCACTGGAAGAGGAACTGCAAGGTTTACCTTGCAGAATTGAAGAAGAAGAAGGGTAGTGAGACTACCGCTTCTGATTCAGGTATGTTCATGATAGAAGTGAATATGTCATTGAGTCAAATTTCTACTTGGGTATTAGATACCGCCTGTGGTTCTCATATTTGCAATTCATTGCGAGGACTAAGGAGAAGTAGGACTCTTGAAGAAGAGGAGGTGATTCTACTGATGGGAAATGGAGCAAGATTTACTGCTGTAGATGTAGAATCATTTCATTTACATATGCCTACGGGCAAGACTATTGTTTTAAATAATTGTTATTTTGTTCCCTCGATTGTGAGGAATATTATTCCCATGTTAGACTTGGCTGGATTTTCATTTATTATTGAGAATAATGAATGTTCTATTCTTAGAGATAATATTCTTTATGGACGTGGTGCTTTAAATAATGGTCTGTATATATGTGACATAATTTACTTCAGATTGAACAAACTAATAAAAGAAAAGGGATGATGAAAATCTCACTTTATTGTGGCACTGCAGTCTCCATTTAGTAGACATGGAAAAAGGACTGCAAATTTGCTAGGAATGGTACACACAGATGTATGTGGACCAATGTCTAAGCAAGCCATGGGTGGATTTTCATACTTCATTACTTTCATGGATAATAGATCTAGATTCGGATATGTGTTTGATGAAACACAAGTCTGAAGCCTTTGAAAAGTTCAAAGATTATAAGTATGAAGTGAAGAAACAACCAAACATAGTATTATAACTCTTCGATCAGATCGAGGTGGTGAATACTTTAAAGGAGTGTTTCTAGATTATCTCAAAGTAAATGGTATAGTCTCCCAGTGGACTCCTCCAGATTGGTATCTGAAAGGAGAAATCGAACTTTGTTAGACATAGTTCGGTCCATGATGAGCTATGAGAATCTTCCAGTATTCCTATGGGGTTATGCATTGGAAACCTCAACATACTTACTGAATAAGGTGCCTTCCAAATCTATTCCTCAAACTCCGTATGAGATATGGAAAGAAAGGAAACCGAGTCTTAAATATGTTAAGATTCGGGGATGTCCAGCTTATGTCAAGTAAGTTGACCCAGATAAGCTGGAATATCGATTCGTAAAATGTAGTTTTGTGGGATATCCTAAAGAGACTTTAGGGTATTACTTTTACACCGATCATCGGGTGTTTGTCTCCAGACATGCTACCTTCTTGGAAAAGGAGTTTATCCTTGAAGGAAACAGTGGGAGCAAAATTGAACTTGATGAAGTTCAAGAAGCACAAACTGCTACGGATCAAATGGAAACACCTGTTCTGACTGAACAACCTTTTGTGGAATAGCCCATTCATAAGTCAGGGAGAGTGTCTCGCCAACCTGAGAGGTAATATGGCCTTGTCATTGAGAATGACAATGAGTTGTCGATCATTGATGATGACGACCCTGTGACCTATAATGAGGCTATGAGTAGTGTTGACTCAGAGAAATGGCATAGTGCCATGAAATCCAGAATGGAATCTATGTATACGGTATACAAAAGATCGATTATAGCAGATGGCCAGGTGGAGAACTATAAGGCCAGGCTTGTGGCAAAAGGATTCAAACAAAGGCAATGGATTGACTTTGATGAAACCTTTTACCTGTAGCCCTGTTAAAATCAGTTCGGATTTTGCTTGCGATTGCCTCTTACTATGACTATGAGATCTGGCAAATAGCCAGATGGTTTTCTTTCCAAGAGAAAAGAAAACCTAGTGTGTAAGCTGCTGCGAACCATATGTGGTTTAAAGCAAGTTTCTCGAAAGATGGAACATTCATTTTGATGAGACAATCAAAGAGTTTGATTTTATCAAAAACGTAGATGAACCATGCGTCTATAAAAGGGTTAGTGGGAGCGCGGTAACATTTCTTATATTGTATTGAATTAGAGTTGACACACATAACAACATAGCAGACCCACTCACAAAGCTACTTTATGAAAGTCACTTTGATCGTCATAAAGACAAGATGGGTATTAGATACCAGAGTGATTGGCTTTAGTACAAGTGGGAGATTGAAAGGAATATGTCCTAAGTCCAATCATGTATTAGGATTTAGGAATAACTTCATGTGTAATCTGTTTTGATTTTATTGATATTAATAAAAGACTTGTTTTGTTTTTATTACGGGCTCTATCTATTTAAGTGTTTAATAAGATATACCATAGTTTAGAGTAAAACTTTTTATGGATTATGATGAGATCATAATAGTGAGACCTAAAAGATGATAACTCTAAACTTAAATAGTTCCTGATCATAGGATTACTAACTGGTAATTAATAATCCGCAAAGATCGGTACATACTATGCTTGCTTCATTATGAAGGATGTCTGTTGTCATAGACATTTGTGTGGTGACACTATAGCTAGTATGTATGTGCTTATTATAGAATAAGTTCACTGAACATGACTCGCACAACTGAACAACTGATGGAGTTCACTCACGTGTCAGCAGTTGTTCACATAGTGATAGTTGTACAAGTATCCTTAGACTTGAGGTCATCATAGTCATCTTGTGTACACTTAACTATGCTTTGGTTTAGTTCTTAGTCTCCAGGGACAATTATTAGGGCTCTACTGGGTATAGGAATTTGTACACGAAGATAGTGTATGATCAATAAAGGATCTAACCCTTCCAGTGAAGGAAGCGAATGCTCAAGGCTGATCCACTTATGCTAGTTCAGGAATCTCTGGCCAGAGTGAATGAAATTAGAAAGGAGTTTCTAATTTGCATAGAACTACGCATAGTAAATGGTAAGCAAGTGATTGAATTAGATAGGCTTGACACGAGATCCATGCCTTGTATTTAATCGGGACATTGTAGGGTAGAAGGAGTTTATTGTACGGTAACTATTCACTGAATAGGTTCTTGGTATTCTAAGCAGTGAATTCGTATTATCCGGATAGTCGCGATATGCTGAGAAGTATCCCTCACGATGTAGAATAAATATGATTAATTAATTAATCATATTTAATAAATTAGAGAATTTATATAAATAATGATAAAATAGTTTTATTATTATTTATTTCTACTACCGGCTTAATATTGAACCTACAGGGTCACACCATAAAAAGAGAATGATTTAATGGTGGAGGAATTAATTAATAATGGCTAATAATTATTTATTTATGAAATAAATAATTAATTGGCAAATTTAATAATTGATTAAATGAGATTTAATTGATTATAAATTAATTAAGAAAAGTTCTTAATATTATTAATTAAGAATTTAATTTTTGGAAATTAAATCAAGAGAGAGAATTATTTCTAAAGTGTTTAGAAAAAGGATTAATAATTAAAAGGTGTTTTAATTATTAATGAGAATAATAAATGGGATAATAATAATAATAATATTTATGGGAAAATTTCAGCTGTAAATTTTGCCTATAAATATACTATTATAAACCCTATTTTTATTCTAACCCCAAAATTTTATAAAACCTAATTCTCTCCACCTCCTCTTCCTCCTTAACGTCGTTTTCTTGGTGGATATCGGTGGAGTGCTTCACGTTTGAGGAGCAGCTGCTAAGGATCTCCGATCGTTGCTTTTGGATCGCATATTAAAGGTTAGTAATCGATCCCTACGTTTTTACCACGATTTATATGCTTTTATTTGAATTTTGTATGTGTAAAAGTGTTTTACCATGCCTCCGCTGCGATTAAAATCCAACAGTTATTCAGATGCAGATTATGCAGGTTGTAAAATTGATAGAAAAAGTACAACAGGAACCTGTCAATTTCTAGGAAACAAGCTGGTATCCTGGTTCAGTAAAAAGAAAAATTCAGTTTCTACTTCCACAGGTGAAGCTGAATATATTGCTGCTAGCAGTTACTGTGCACGGATTCTATGGATGAAAAACCAATTGTTGGACTATGGTTTGCAAGTGAATAAAATTCCTATTTTCTGTGATAACACAAGTGCAATTGTAATTACTGAAAATCCAGTACAACATTCAAGAACAAAGCACATAAATATCAAGTACCACTTCATTAGAGAACATGTAATGAATGGTACTGTGGAACTTCATTTTGTTCCAAGTGAGAAGCAACTTGCGGATATCTTTACCAAGCCACTTGATGAATCCACCTTCACTATGTTGGTAAGTGAGTTAGGTATGCTTAATTATTATTAAATCATTTTTGATAATTTTGCAAGTTGAAATGCAGCCAGAAACTTAATTGATTCTTCTGTTATGGATGAAGATTTGGCTAAGCCAAAATCTACATATCGACGGATGTTCATTATCCATCAAGTTTGATCCGTCGAAATAGAATAGCTTGGAAAAAATCAATTACTTTTCTGGATTATTTTAAACTCGACGGATAATTGCTTTATTCTCATCCGTCGAATTGTCTACATCTTAGTCGTTAAAGTTCTGAACATTATCCATCGAATTTACTTACAGTCTGTAAGTATATCACGACGGATAATTGATAGAATTTTGACAGTCTATTTTATCTTTAAATGGCTATTTTGGGAAATTTTTATTGGGTCTTTAATTTTTACCTTTAATTTTTACCCCATTTTATTTGAGAATATATAAAAGCCTAATTTCAAGTTCATATTAGTTTTTATCTTTCTCTATTGTAATTAACTGCTCTCTTCTTCCTCAAAGCAAAACCCTCTTTCTTTCTGCAACTTTCCTTGCTTAACAATGGCACCAGTAGTCAAAATCATGTCTCAGTCAGGATTCATTTATGAGAAGAACAACTTCGTGGGTCTTGTGAACAAAGAGATTTCAGCCTCTGAAGATTATCACAAAATGATGGATTTTGTGAAGGGATGCAAGCTTAACTATGCCAAGCAGAATCACCCACAATCTACTGTGACGTTGTGGAGGAGATATGGACCACTACTGTGTATCAGGCAACTGACAAAACTATAACTCTCTCCATTAAAGGTAAGGAATTTTGTATTAATGGTGATATTATCCAAGCATGCTTTAAAATTCCTGAAAATACTACTACTAAAACACACATAGATGCTGATTTAGCTAACTTGATTAATTCTATTGGCTATGCTATTCCTACCACTAAATTAAGTGAAATTAGGAGACTAGGTCTTAGAAAAGAGTGGAGCTTTCTGTGTGATGTAGTTACCAAGGTGTTTTCTGGTAAAATAAGCAACTTTGATTCTATCAATACTACTATGCTTAACATGCTCTACATGCTACTTACTGATAATTACTATAATTTTAGTGATGTTATCATGTTTGAGTTAGGCTACAAGTTAGGGGAGATTAAAAAGAGATCTAGTTATAATTATTATGCTAGATTCTTTATGATTATTGCTAACCATATTTGTGAGGATCTTGTGATTGAGAACCCAACCAACAAACTGGATTGTTGGGTTTAAGAAATAAGAATAATTGTAGATTTAAACAGAGCTGATCACCACAAGAAGGTGCCCCTTGTTTATTTGCCTATCATGGAGGGACCTCAGGTAAGTGAGGTAAACGCTTCTGTCTCTACTCCTTTTACCTCTCAATTTATTTTCCATTGACTGTGGCTATGGCATTTGTGTCAATGACCCAACAGATACCTACCCAAACCACAAAATCCAAACCTTCAAAATCCAAATCAAAGAAACCACACTCTGGTGTCTCTCAAAAGATGTTAGTTTCAAAATCTACCAAAAATAAAGAGGGGATTGTGAAAGTAGGTGAGATTGGTGAGGGATAGGGTAAACATCAAAGAAGCTCTAAGAATAAGGATGGTGAGGTGAGATTGGTGAGGGATAGCATGAACTTAGACTAGAAACAATTTTTGTTTTACTTGTTTGTCTTTTTATCATGTAACTTGGTAGTATATAAACCAAGTGTAGCAAGTAGAACAAACAACTAAGAAATCAAGCATTATTTTCAGAGAGACAGAAAAGGCTGTATCTGTTAAGCATCTCTTTGTAATTCTGCAAGTTCACTTGTAAGCAGCTGTGTGCTATTCAAGCATCACAGAGTTCTCATCTTAATATACATATATATATATATCTAGTGGTTAAGTTCAAATCCACCAGAAAGTTTTAAAGCCTTGTGTTTTATTTGTAATAACCCCAATTTTTGGAAATTTTTGAAACCCTGATGAATGGTAACTTTTGCTGACTATGCTGATTAAGGAAAATTATCAGACCACACTATATAGGAGTACTGTTATGGAAATTCTGAGATCGTATTCCATAAAGTAAATGAGTGTATGTAAAGGTCGTCAGAATTCGAATCCGGAAACTTTGATTTTTTACTCGAAAATCCACCAGATACCGAAAGAATTGGGTATAAGGTAACATGATTAAAAGGATTTAAATTCAAGGATTATAAGAGAGGATCATTAAAGGAATATAAGATATTCATAAAGGTTCAGGGAAGCCCAAGTAATAAGATCCCGGATATGATCCCTCAAACGACGAACGAGAACGAAAGTTAAGTGAACCGTATAACAGATAAGCGGTCATTAAATTAAGGGTTAATCAAAGAGGTTAGTGGATGATGATGTCATCACATCACAAACAGAAACCATATGTTAAAATATGACACAAGCATGGTGATATAAGCATGACAAGGAGTTTTGATTTGTTGGTTGATTTATAGCCAAGTAAAACTTACCATGGTAAAAAGCTAATAATTTGCCAAGCCAAAAAGGAAAGCAACCAAGCATTTCATTTCACACTTCCCAAAATCAACCAAGCAAACTCTCTCTTCTTCCCCCCATTATTTTGCTTCGACTTCTTCTTGAAAAAGCAAGGAGAAATTTTCAAAACTCATGCTACACACCTTCAAAAATTAAGAGGTTTGTTTCCTTAGCTTCCATAATTCATGACTTAGTTATGTTATGAGTTTGAAGCCAATATTCCAAGGTTTACTAAGCTAATCAATTCATCAAAGTTCTTGATGAATAGTGTTTTCAAGAAACTAACTTTGGGTTTTCTTATGTTTTCTTCTAGATCCAAGCTTAGTAGAGATAGTCAGTGGTTATTCAAGGCTCCCTAAGTAATTCTCCACTCTCCAAGGAAGGCATAACTTCTCAATCCCTTAGTCTTAAGTTTTTTTTGTTTGGATTTCCTAATTTTTAGATGATGGGTTAGTGTAATGGGTGTGTAATCATGTTTGGAGCTTTGTTTAGTAAGTGGTTTTGTTGATTTTGGAGTTAGGAGTGATACTTGTTATATTTGAAGTTCTTGGTCACATTTTGACTTGGTTTAAATGTATAAGTTGAGATCTTGAGTTATGGTTGAATGATCTTGTATTATGGTTGAATGATGGTGGAATGGTGTTGATTGGTGGTGGAATGATATTGAATTAATTTGGTAAAATTTGGGAATCGCTAAGTTATAGCCGTCGTAATGCCCAATTTTCCTTAGACTGTTTTGTGCATGACTTTCGCACCCAAAAACTAACTGCCATGAACTGACCATTACCATCCTTAGAAATTTTATGATTCAAGCTTCGTTTTGATATGTCGTCGCCTAAATCCGAGTTACGAGCGATGAGAAATGACCGTTTTAAGTAATGGCATTTCGCAAGCGAACCCCGAAACCTCGAGTAACTTTGAGACCATAATTGAGACCCGTAAATGATTAATCGAAACACGAAACAATTATCTAAGGTGGATTAGGAAGTTGGTAAAGTACTCGCAAAAGAGTCTCCTTAAAATTCGTAATGGTTAATTTATTAAAATTGGTGGAGCCGAGGGTACGCAAGCGATTAACGCAAATCGTTAAGCACATAAGCGACCGTAAGAGTATGAGTGAGTTTTGACTAGTTTCTTAAGCGACCGTGGTCTAATTCCGGCTTATGTTGTTGTTGTTGTTCATAGGTTACCGTACCCACTCTAAACTTAAATCTACCGTGGAACGCTCAGGAAAGTTTTCTACCCGTTATACTGTTATTGTGATGTAAATATATTGATGCATTATCTTGAGATAAGTGCATGGTTGTTATTAGCAAATCTTGCGATATATTGGAACATGTTGATATGGTATATATATGCATGTTGTGAAATCTGGATATTTTAATATCAATTCAAATGCTTATAAACTGCATAATACCTATGCTAGAGATAAGCAGTAGTTGCGTATACCCTTAGTATAGGGGACCCAAAGGTGAACATTTTTCTAAACCGGGAGTCGATGTTCCCGAGCATAATATATGTGTATATATATATATAGTTTTCTATAACTATTAATCGAATAAGGTATATTCGATAGTTTTGAACAATAATCAAACATCATTTTCGATTATTCAAATAAAGATTTTACTTTCGTATAAGTATATCTTTCGATAATTATTATTCGTTTAAAGTATTATTTCCAAAAACTTTTACTGGATTTATTTTGATAAAAGCTATTCTTTATTAGAATATTATTTAAAGAATAATATTCAGATATTCTTCGATTATTTTGTAACTGAATTATTCTATTAAATCATCCTTACTCCAAACATTTTCAAAAATGGTTTCGAGTCTTCAAAATGATTTTAAAAGTTAGAGCGGATCCCAAAACTCATTTTCAGATTTAAGATCTTCCTTTCGAAGGGGACTTGAATACTCGCTCAAAAATCTGAGGGATCCGGCTTTGTGGTGTATTTTATATTCATAACGAGGTTGTTGTTTTGAGAAAACATTTTGATTACTTTCCCAACGTTCGGGAAGTAAGTCCATCTAATTGAGTTGGCATAAGCAACATGGGCTCAGTGGGCGTCCATGAAAGTGTAAGTGGCTCAATGGGAGTCCATCAATGCGTAAGTGGCTGAGTGGCAATCCAGCATAGGTCCTAATGCGGCCAGGGTAATGACCAGTGGGAAATTCATCCATCTACTAGTAGAAAAGGTGACTTAATTGGTATCTTTGCCTGATCAGCAAGATATCAAGTTTATGCCAAAGTTTCTTCTTTCCAAAATTCTTGGGAATGACAACTCTGCTTATACTTCCATAGCAGAAGAGTGTATGAAATGTATATATATAGGTGTATATATATATCGGGGCTAATGAAGTATCTCGTCACTTCATCTCTTGTGAATGATATTTCAAAGATTGAATTTATTCAAGTCTTATCTTGTAGTCTCATCTATGTGATGAACTTTTGAAACTGATTATAGCTTGAACGGTGGTAGTTCGAGTAGTATTCGGAAAAGATATAAGTATACTGGAGTATCTCGTAATTTCATCTTTTCAACTTATATCTAGTTAATGATTATCTTATGCATGACAAAGATTTTCAGAAAAACGTTGAGACAAGGTTAGATATATGAGATCGCCTTGCAACGATATTTTTATACAGTTATAAACTGGAACTCTGTGTATATTATAGATGTCAGAGGATTTCAAAGATTTTGACAAGTATATATGTATATATATACTGAATATTTTGCGACTTCGTCGCATTAAGATATCAAACTTGGTTCATTTCTTTTTGACCAAGACTTTCATGAGTATTACGAGAATGCTCATATATTGTTAATTATTATAAATATTATTTTGGTGGGCTTGTTGCTCATCCTTTCTTTCTTCTTTCATCACACAACAATAGATAGACAAGATGAGTTTCCTGTAGGTGTTGATGTCGTTGTAGCTGAGGTAGGAACTACCAATAGACTAGGCTTTCAACTTTTGATGTACCAGACTTATATATATTTATGAATTGTAATAATGGAAAAGAATCTGTAAATTTATTCAGAAACCCTTTTGAGGTGTAATGACTTATAATTGTGGAATAAAATGACTTGTGTTATTTTTGGTATTCATCTCTGAGACTATAACTTGTGGTGTGTGTGTGTATATTGTGGGGTCACAGTACGCAGTTGTTGGTTGTTTATTAAGATTAAGTGTTATTAAGGGAAATGGAACTCGTGAGAACCCGGATCCCCGACCCCGGATTTGGGGGTGTTACATTATTTCTTTGTGTTTGATTTTCATATCTTTATCATTCCGCAATATAGAAAAATCTGCACAGTTATATTATTAAGTAAGAACAGTTTTAAAATCAGAAAAAGAAGCAGAACTACATTCAACCCCCCTTCTGTAATTCTTGTTGTATTATTTGGGAATAACAACTATCCCACTTAACCCTTCTAATTATGAACTTCACTTCACCCTTCACATCAACACAACTACCAGGCTGGACATTTTTGTAAGTTCAAGAAAATCTTTAGAGTTTGAAGGGTTTGAAAGTTTTGGTGGTGGAGGTTTTGGTTTGTTCATGTTTGGGGTATGGTTTGGATCTTGTATTAGGTTAGCCTTTCTAGTATAAACCTTGGTTTGAAAAGGTTTAGGAGGCCTAGAGTTAGAAGATTGAGGAATTTGAAATTTTCTGCTTTGATAGAAAATAATGGTATGGTTTTTGTATCCCTTTCTTATTTTTCTAGGCGGAAAGTGTCTTTTGTGAAAGTGTTTAGGAAGTGAAGAAGGAACAATTTTGAAAGATGAGGCTTTATGATGATGAAATTGATTTTTTCTCCATATCCTCAAGGAGGTATGGGTTTTCAATTAAGGGTCTGGGCTTTGGGTAATAGGATTGATATTTGGGTTCATGTTGTAATTGAAATGGAGTGATCTAAGGGTTCAGCTTGTGTGTGTGAATGAGAACATGCAACATGTAAGGTGCACACATATATATAAACATAAAACACGGATACAAATTTTTTTTTGAAAAATAGTTTTTATGGAGAAATTTTACTGTTCATGAACAATTAATATCATTTAATGCAATGCAGAATGCATGGCTATGTTATCCAATAATCCAAGCCTATTATGCAGACATTCATAGAATGATGTACCTAAATAAGTGATGTAATGCACTTAACACAAACAGATGCATGGTTCAGTACACATCAGAGAATAAATAATGTATTTATTCTTTGTTTTTGTTCTTACTTTAGAAAATAGCATAGTGCACAAGTACAGTTTTTGAAAAATGTGAGACATAAAGTTGATTAACAGTTTACTCTGCCACATAGAACTTAAACTTGTCAGTACAAATGCATTTAAGGACGAGCTGAGCTTGAGGTGAGTTTTGTGCAAAAAAACTTTTATTTTTATGCAAGTTGAATTTTAAAAAGCTGGAAGACTTTGAAAAACTTGTTATATTTATTTCTCAAGGTAAATGCATTTTAATGCAGTGGAGTGCAGAATGCAACACGAGGATTGTAAGATGCATTTATGATCAATAATATGCACTTAATTCATTCACATTTATATCAAACATCAGTTAATGAATTTGAGTAATTTTTATGCAAAAAAAAATTCAACTAATTTCTAAGAATCTAGGTGGCCATTGATCACCGCAGTGATCCAGATACAGGGATGCTCATGGCTTCCCTGCCAGGTCTTATAGTGAGGGCAATGTGTGCAAGTGTATAGTTTGTTTATCACTAGATCATATCACAGTTTGCACATGACTTTTCTTACTAATCACAATTGATGTAAATAAATCAATTAATTAAGACCGTATTACAAATAACAACACTGAAATAGTGCATAATACATATTGCAAATAACCAACCAATCAAGACATTTCAACTAGATTATCATTATTATTTTTATTAATCCAGTAAAGTATTATTCTTAATTTATCTGAATTAGAAAAATAATATCCATAATCCAGTTTAATTTAATTTTTGATTAGTATTACTAAGTGGAGTTTTGTTATTACAGAATTATTATGATTAAGGTCATATATTAGAGATACTCTTCTAATCAGCATTGTCACATAATCATTTAGACACATAGCACATAATACTATGAGTTTAATCCGAGAAAACTTTCTTTTATATGATCAATTAAAAATTCATAACTGATTTTAAACACTTATCACATTTTAACTTAACCTTTGTATAAGACTTTAAAAAAGATTGAATCGCAGGGGTATAGACTTAGTTCATAAGTTAATTTATACCAACTTGATGTAAATGAATAGAAGCCTAGAGTTCTGAGCGATTTTTATAGAAATTAAGCTTTTCTATAAGGCAGTGGACACATACACATACAACAGCTCATACTTTTTACCTTTTGAGTTTACAAATATGATTTATGTTGAGGATTTATCATCTTATAGGTATCAAGAGCTACACGGATGCAGTTAAACAATTTTTAATTGTTAATTTTAGAACAATTTATGAACTGCAACTTATCAATATGTATTTATCCAAATTGTTTATCCTAAATTTGAACTTACAAATATCAATTCAGAGTGTAGATATCAGTCAAGCCAATCAACTTTCACAGAGACATTAACAATACTTTCTAGATTACTACACAACCATTTTACAAATGCAAATAACCGAATTACCAATCCATCATATACACAGATAGCTTCATAAGACTTATTGTCTTTAGAACTCAATTTCATATTTAGCCAAAACCAAAATTTCACAAGAGCCACAATATCTCATATTTTAACTCAGTCAAGCACTTACAGTTTATTGATCAGTAAAGCTCATTTGATTCAACAATTTCTCAGGAAAACCACACATCATATTTCCACTTTATTCGAAAAGGAATCACAATTTCTCAAGGAATCAAAAAAACTTACATGTGCCTGCAGCTTAACCAAGCATACAGGTCATACCTAGTTGACTGAGTCGTGGACTGAGTCAACCTCCGAATTTGTTGAGTTAGCACCGCATGCAACATCTTTCTTCACAGTTTCTTCATCCTCAGTTTATCAATTATCTTCTCCTATCATCAATCTTACCAATACTCGTTAGATAGATCAAACAAATAAAATCAAATCAAGTGTGAGTGTGTGTGGGTATGATTAAGAGTTTTTGGATGTTCGATTCAATGATTCTTGGTAATTCATGAGGGGAATTATCAATTTTTATCATTGAATTCGATTTGCTTTGACTAGCCCTAACAATGATTTCATTATATCAATTGAAAAAGTGATTATATATATATAATTATAGATATCCGAGAATCCTAACTAATTTCATCAGAAAGTAAAGAGATTTGATTGGTGAATTTAGGGTTTGAGAAAGGAGAGAGAGAGAGAGAGAGATTAGGGTTTATAACTGAGGCGAATAGAATGGACTATAGATACAGTGTTTTGGTATATCTATTTTAGGAAATTAACGGCTAAGATTAAACCATAGAATTAATCAACGGCTCAGATCTTAGGGTTTTGAACAAATGGATTGGGTTTGAAGGATTTGGGTTGGGCTTAGTTTTTAAAACAGTTGGACTGTTTTGAAAATAATTGGACTAAATTATATAATTGTCCCAATTCATTTATAAAATATGGGCTGAAAATATTTCATATTGGGCTTAGAAATATAGTTTTGGCTTGGAAAACATTTTCTGTTAAGGTGGTCCAAATTTTCAGAAAATAATATTATATATATGTAGATATATTTGAAAATATTTTTCCAAGATCTAATAATATATAAATAATGTAAATCTTTTATGAAATATCTATATATATAATATTTGTTTTTGTGAGAATAAACTCCAAGCACTTAAAAATCTCATGGAATAATAATATTCACTCGATTAAGTTTATTTTTCCGGTAAATCTGGTCTATTTAAGTTCTCCCTGAACCCGATCAATAAATTTCTTTATTGACAAATCTGAGTTTTAGAGAATCTTAATAACTTGATCGCGAAAATATCTTTTTCGTGAGATGGCTTATGATCCTCAAATTTTCACAAAAATATTTTATAGATATAAATATTTATATGGGCCATTTATTTTATGCATTCTAACATTCCTAAATCCAAATGGAGTTTAGTGAATCTTTCAGAATTAAATGGTTTTGTGAATATGTCAGTGAGATTAAACTCAATATTAATATGATTCATTTTTATATCGTCTTTATTGACATGATCACGTAAAAAATGATGTCTCACATCTATAGGTTTAGATCTTGAATGTAATACGAGATTTTTTCTAAGATCAGTAGCACTCGTATTATCACATAAGATTGAGATTACATAAAATTATATATTATAGTCAGCTAGTGTTTGCTTCATCCATATTATTTAAGCACAACACTTTGCATCTTCTATATATTCAGCCTCGGTTGTTGAGATGGATACGAAATTTTATTTCTTTGAAAACCAAGAAACTAAACCTCCACCAAGAAACTAACAAGTACCACTTGTACATTTTCTGTCGATTAAATGCCCGGCATAGTCCGAATCTGAAAAACATACTAAGTCAAATGGTATTCCTTTTGGATACCAAAGACCAATATCCGTGGTTCCTTTAAAATATCTCAATATCCTTCTTACCGTAGAAAAATGATATTCTTTTGGTGTTACTTGAAATCTAGCACACTTACAAAGACTATATTGAATATCGGGATGACTTGCAGTAATACAGAGCAAGCTACCAATCATTCCCCGGTATTTCTTGGTTTCTACAGGAATTCCTTTTGGATCTTCCGTTAATTTATCGGATGTAGACATAGAAGTAGAAATGGGTTTGGCATTATCCATTTCGAATTTTTTCAACATCTCTTGACAATGCTTGGATTGAGATATATGGATCCCCTCATCAGATTGCCTTATTTGCAATCCTAAAAAGAAATTTAATTCTCCCATAATACTCATTTCAAATTCTTTACTCATATTTTCAGATAATTCTTTACATAGTGTATCATTTGTTAAACCAAAAATGATATCATCTACGTATATTTGTACGAGCAGTATATCGTCTTTATCTTGCCTCGTAAATAAGGTTTTATCTACCGTTCCCATCTTAAATTTATTTTCTAGAAGCAACTTGCTCAACCTTTCATATCACGCTCTTGGAGCTTGTTTTAAGCCATATAGCGTTTTATGTAATTTATAGACATAATCGGGATATGTTGCATCTTCAAAACTGGGAGGTTGTTTTATATACACTTCTTCTTCCAAGATCCCATTTAAGAATGCGTATTTTACATCCATTTGATAGATTTGAAATTTTTATGACATGTATAAGACAATAGCATTCGAATTGATTCAATTCTTGCTACCGGTGCATATGTTTCATCAAGTCTATAACTTCCATTTGGGTATATCCTTGTGAAACTAATATTGCTTTATTTTGGACTACCATTCCATTTTTGACTAATTTATTTTGAAATACCCATTTTGTACCAATTATGGAGGTATTATGAGGCTTTGGGACAAGTTCTCAAACTTTACTACAAGTAAATTGGAGTAATTCCTCTTGCATGGCGGAGATCCAATTCTCGTCTAATAAAGCTTCTTTCGCGGTCTTAGATTCTATTTGAGATAGAAAACTAAGATGATTCATAATGTTTTGAACATGTGACCGCATTTGAACTCCCTTACTTAAGTCTCCAAACACTATCTAATGGATAAATTTTTATAGTGGGAATTGTTTTAGGAAGTTCATTATCCAGTTTAATTTAATTTTTGATTAGTATTACTAAGTGGAGTTTTGTTATTACAGAATTATTATGATTAAGGTCATATATTAGAGATACTCTTCTAACCAGCATTGTCACATAATCATTTAGACACATAGCACATAATACTATGAGTAATCATTTGTATTTTAATATGAAACATTTTATTCTGAATACCCGAAAGTAGATTAGTTTCAGACTATTGCCAAAGTAGAGCTCATAAGAAGTCTTTTGCTTTATAGGTTGTAGCAAAACACGATTAAGAATATGAAAAGTTGTAGATATAGCCTCAGCCCAAAAAAAATTAGGTCAACAATATTCATTTAACATTGTGCTACCATTTCTTGGAGTGTTCTATTTTTTCGTTCAACTACTATGTTTGATTGTGGAGTTTATGGAGCGGAGAAATTATGTGTTATGCCATGTTCATCACAAAAGTTGGTGAAGCTACAATTCTCAAATTCTTTACCATGATCAGTCCTTAAATAGACTATGGTTTAATTTTGTTGATTTTGAATCCTTTTACATAGAGAAGAAAAGGATTCAAAAGCAACACTTTTAGCTTTCAAAAATTTTGTCCATGTAAATCGTGAATAATCATCCACAATTATCAACGTATATGAACAACCTCCGAGACTCTGTATAGGAACCAGACTAGTAAGATCCATACATAATAGCTCAAGAGGTCTTGAGGTAGATACCATAAAATTTGCTTTGTGAGGCTCAAATTTATTTACCAATTTCGCAAGCTTCACAAGTATGATCTTTATGATAGTTTTATTTTGGTATACCTCGTACATGATCTTTAGTTGATATATTCTTTATCAACTTCATGTCTACATGTCCTAATCTTCGATGCCATAGCAATGGATCGTCATTTATAGTGATTAGGCACACATTCACTTGCGTTCTCATGTCACATGTATAGATATTTTTATTTCTAGGGCAAGTGAGAACCTACTTTCCAAATTTATCTAAAATAGAACAATGAGTAGTGTAGAAAATTACCTTGTAATCATTGTCGCATAATTGACTAATGGAGAGAAGATTGTACTTTAATCCGGTAAATAATTAAACATCAAAAATTTTAACTTTCTCATTTCTGATGTCTTCGATGCCGACAATGTTTCCTTTGCTACTGTCCAAATATTATGCTCCCGGCGGTAATCTTTTTAATACTGTTCAAGAGTGACTTTTTTCAGGTCATATGTCTTGAACATCCACTATTAAGGTACCATATGTCTTGCTTTGCATCAAGAGAAACCTACAAAAATGATAATTACATTCATAGGTACCCCTTCGTCTTAAGGGTCCTGGGGTTAGTACATCATATATAATATTTGAATTTTTATGAAAGAATCTAAGAATGGTATAATTATCATTACGCACGTAATTATTTTTAGATGCATAATGCCTAGTTTGAGGTTGATAATATGTAGAGCTATCAAGAAATCTGGGTGGTGCATGATAAACAGTATGTTTATTATTAGCATAGAAATCAGTATAAGCATTTTTATTAAGAGGTTGTTGCCTTCAAAATGCATTACTATTTACATGATATTATGTTTTCTATTTTGAAACATAGTAGGTTGTTGAGATCTTTGTGGCCTTGGATCTTTATATTCCATATTTTTGTAAGGCATACATTTATCAATTTTTGTTATTCCCTAACAATCTAACAACATTATTACAAAAGGGGGTTGAATGGAATTCTGGTTTCTTTTAGAAATTTAAAATATTTTTTGAATATATATAGATGTGAATGAATATGCAGTAGTGCGGATTATAAGAATTCAAGTATTTAAACACAAAGTAATTAAAGAAGATAGTTTAAAAACATTCTGGTGGATTGAACTTTCCACCAGAGATATATATATATAGATTTGAGAACTTTATGATGCAAGAATGCACACAGCTACTTACAAGTGTTTTACAAAGATCAACGGATAGAATTCCTAACAGATGTAGCTTTTTCTATTCCTTTGTTCAACTCATATTTCACACTCTTGTTCGATCGATAATTAACACTTGCTACACTTGGTTTATATACTACCAAGTTACATATGAATAAGAGAAACAGTAAAAATAAGAATCTAGGTCTATTCACATGTTTCTTCATTTCTCTATTCAATATCTTTGAATACCTTCAGTTAAGCATGGAAATGGAAATGTTTCTTTGTTCTCTAAAACCTGCAAACAGGCTGCCACATTCCTTTTGTACACAATCAACCCACGTGACTCTCAAGTCTCTTTCAACTTCTATTTGAATCCACTATCCGTTGAGACTTCAGCATTATTCTTTGATACTTCATTTGAATTATCCGTTGAGTCTCTAATGGATTATCCGTTGAAAGTGTCTTGAGTCATCCGTTGAAGCTTTACGTTTATCCGTTGATGATGAATTCCGTAGCAGTTGACAGTCTTTCACTTATATAAAATTATAAGGCATCTTCTATTTACAATTATCCAACCTATTTTTTATCTCTTTCTAGTACTCAACATGACTCATAATTCACTACAACTTCTAAATTTATAAGTTGTTTGTTGCATACATAAATTTGCTACAAACTTGTTTAATACAAGCTACTCCATTAATTGATGGTTACAAAATCATTTAACTTATCTACTTAGAGTGTTTTGTTAAGTTATCCTCAAGCCTATGACGTATTCCTAACAATCTCCCCCAATTTATGTCTAATAGAATTAAAGGCACAAATTCAGGTTAACTTGATGATAACAAAACACCCAAATTAAAACTAAGACTGTAAGCAGTAGATAAATTACAAAATGCTTCAATTAAAATTTGAATAAAGGGATAGTTAAAATTCTAGGCAGTGCATTTGGATTTCTGCATCTTTGTCTGATTTGGTTGATCTTGCTAAGTACTTCTGATTTAGCAACTTTGGTGAAGCCATAATTCTTCCTCATTGCAGAGAACACCTTCACTAGGACATTGTAGCCATAATTGAGAATTCTGTATAGAGGCCAATTGATCTCCTTGCCCCCTTGTATTTAAACACCAATCTTTATGGCAGCTTGTTATAAGCATCAATTCCCCTTAATTCATCTAGCTCATCTAAGAAAAGATTGATATCTGAGAATTTTTTGATGTCACAGATGAATAGTTATTCATCTTTGTTGACTTTGGCTTAGGTTTAGAGAACACATTTAGTTGAGGTGGGTTTGACTTGATTTCTACACTTTTCTTCATTTGATTTCTCTTTTTTGGTAGGAAATGGTAGATTAAGTTTCGGTAAAGGTAAATTGTCCCAATCTATTGGTTCATCCTTAGGTATAATAGGCTCACCATAAAAGTTGGTACCTGGATAAACATTAAATTCAACAGGCTCCATAGTGCGCACAGTTGGTTGACTTGTAGTTTTAGATTGAATTGGCTCAGTTTCCTTTTCAGTAGCACAAGCTGGCCTTTTTGCATTAGCTTTCTTTCTATTACCTTTTGCCCACACTAATCTTGATTCTTTATGCTTTGGTTCATCATCTAAAGTTTACTCAGTTTCAGTTGATTTATCAGGCATTTCCAGTTTTCTTTTCACTTCTTTAGTGGCCTGCTTCTTCCTTCTTTTCTGAGCTACAAGTCTTCTGTTTTCTTCTTCTTTAGCTTCCCCAAAATGATGGTGCCTAGTCATCATATAAATTATATTGCCATATCTATAGATTCTTGCAATTCTTTGTCTTAACATGACATCTTTGGTGATCTTGAAGCTTGCAATCAATGCATCCATCAGTTTATCTTCATCTAGCCTAGAAGGAGAATAATCAACCAATATTGGGTGCTTTGTTGATATTGTTACACTTTCTTGTTTAGGCTTTAGCACCACAAAGTTGTTGAACTCATTCTTTGTTGAGGGTTCACCCTTATCTCCTTGTCCTTGCGCATGTCATTCATGGTGATTGGCTTCAACTGAGTGAAATGCTTCACAGATTGATCTTGAGTAGCAGTTGAGCCAAAAAACTTTGTAATTTTGTCATCAATCATTTTCCTTTGCTCTTTAATCTTGAGAACAGCTGCTGCAAGATTGATTAAATTATTGTTGTCCAAAGCTGGTGGCTTAGAGATACTAATAGCTGGTACGATCACCTTGCTGACTTGAATGTGCTCATCATTCTCCCCTTTTTTTGTTATCATCGAGTAAACTATGGTTTGAAGTTTGAATAGCCATCAACTGTTGAAGTAGTTGAGTTTGAGCTTCCTGATTTGATAGTATCTTGGGCATTGAGCTCTCAACAACTATCAATCTTGAACTCAATACCTCAACCATTCTATTTAGATCACTTTCCTTTCTGAGTTTCTGTTGAATATCCTTCATTGTTGAATCAGGAAGCTTGATCTCTATTTTCTCATTGAGGTCTTTCTTGACTGCATCAATTGTGTTCTTGAGCTCATCCACATCTTGATTTTGTTTAGGAGTCTGAATTTTGTGCAGCTGTAGAGATTGAAATGGGCTTCCAGAAAACATCTGGTGCGTGCATTAGTGGTGGCTTTAATGGCTGATTGAGTCTGATGAATGAGCTTGAATAGTATGGAGTTTAAATGGTGATAACTGTAATCCTTTGTTAGCATCCAGGTTGGAATGCCTGTAGATGAACTAGGACCTGCATCTCCCCTATGTCCATGCCAGCTACATCAATATCTTCCCCATTTGACTCATCTCCATAAAAGTCACCAGAAGCATACGTAAAATCATCACCAACTATAGGTGGAAGAGAGTTGATTGCATCCTTTGCTCTTAGCATTGAAGCTGTAGTATGTACCAGATTAAGTGTCCTCTCTGCTTCCTCATTGCCCTGAACAACCAATGTTTGGTAGGCTGTAACAGGGTGAGTAAATGTCTCAACATCTAGGGAAATATAATCTATAACAGCTCTGTAGTATTTTCCTTTTAGCCTCATTGACATTCATTGACTCACTTGCAATGGTATCCAACCTTATTCCTTTTGTACCTTTTTTCTCTAATTTTCTCTCTTTTTGCATGAAGGGTTCCCCTCAGCTCCCGACCCTCACACCCTCACCTTCACCATCTATGTGAGAACAACTCAGTCTCTAACTCAAGTCACTTCATTCCCTCAAAACTAGGAGTGATTGTACAACTACTAAGTCATCTACGCTTTTCACAATTTTGGAAATATTAAGTTTTGTAGAGACTGTCAACGGATAAGTGATATCCATCAAAGTAGCAGTTGAGAGCGTCAACGGATAATTCATGTTAATCTTATTCGTCGAGGGACAATCACTTATCGACGGATGAGGAATATTCATCGAAGAGGTAAAAATAGAAGAGTTAGGAGTTGAAATTATGGTTGAGTCTGCGAAGATTGATTTTAGATTTTTATGCACAAACTCATAATTAGTTTCAGAAAGGAAGGGAAAGTGAGCCAACAAATCATCAATAAGATAATGCTCAATTGTTGTAGATTTTGGCTCCCCCATGAATTTTAAAGATGGTGAATCAGGAATTGATGTATTTATAATGTCCACATCCAGTGAGTTTATGGGAGAATTCTGTATGTGTGGTGTATTGATAATGAGAGAATTTTTTTGTGACTCCACATTAATTGGAGCCACATTAAAGTGACTTTGAGATGGTGTTATAACTGAATTTTTGACTGCAGTTGGCACTGTGTGTGCACCCTGTGACTCCCCCAAAGGTTTTAGCTTCTTCTTTCTGATATAGGTTTGTGGTTGGTCAGTTGTGTCCCTTCCCCTTTTGGTCTGTGCTCTTGGTTGAGAGCTTGTTTCAATAGCTACATCCTTTTGAGAGGATGCAAATAGTAAATAACTTATTTCCTTATTAATCACCACAGTCTGTTGGGAGACTGTGATGTGGATGGTTTAGGTCATACTTTCCTCACCTACCTTATCCTTAGGGCTTCTTTGATTTTCACCTTTTCCCTCACCTTACTCACTACCCTTCACACTTTCCTCAAGTACTGTGGTAGTTTTTAAAACTAATTTCTTTTGAGAGAAACTAGAGTGCGACTTCTTTTATTTGGATTTAGAAGATTTTGGTTTTGTCGATTGGGTAGGCATCTGTTTGGTCACTGTCACAGATGCCATAGCCACAGTTGATCTCAGAGAAACAGAAGGTTGGGAAGAGTTAGAGAGAAAAACATATACCTCAAGTACCTGAGGTGCCTCCTTGATTGGCATGTAGTGAAGAGGCATTTTCTCATTGAGATTATTCCTGCATAAATCACCAAGCACTCTCTTTTCTTGGACCCAACAAGAAATCTTGTTGTTTGGATTCTCAATTAAAAGATCCTTAGAGATATGATTAGCTAGCATCATAAGAAACCTAGCATGGTATACATTCTTTAGTCTTTGCTTAATGTCTCCTAACTTATACCCTAACTCTAGCATGACATAATTATTGAAATTAAAATATTTATCATTTAAAAGCATGTAAAGCATGAAAGAAGTAATTGCATCAAAGTTTATTATTTTGCCGGAAAATACTTTTATAATTGAATCAAACATAAAACTCCATTCTTTTCTAAGGCCCTTTCTTCTGATTCCACCTAAATTAGCAGAATCAATAGAATGATCCATAGATTTAAGCATGTTACTCACATCAGTGTCTGTGTGTGGAATAAATGTGTTATTTTCAGGCAATTTAAAATAAGCTTGAACTTCATCACAATTAACACAATAATCATTACCTTTAAGACTGAAGTTAATGGTCATGTGTGTAGAGTTAAAATTCGATGTGGTCAAAACTTCCTCCACAACCTCGTAGTAAATCACAGGAGACTCGAGCATAGAGTACTTCAATTTGTAGTTTCTGATGAAGTCCATTATCTTGTGAAAGTCTTCAGAAGCAATACTCTTGTCCATGAAATCCGACTACTGGTGCTATTTTTGCTTAGTATGCACTTACAGAGAGAAAGGGGTTTTGGAGATGAAGAGAGTGAAATTTGTTTTGTAATTGAGAGAAAGATAAAAGTGAAATAAAGAACATGGAATGAGTTTTTATACATTCTCAAAAAAAGACAAACAAGTAATTAAAAATAAAATAATGTATATCCAATGATAATTGCCAAAAATAACCGTTTAACAAATAAAACATGTTGTAGAAATTCTGAAACTTATCCATTGACATATACATACACACTATAAGTAAAGTCGACCGATAGGGTTTAGAATTAACGGCTATGATTGAAATAATTCAACAGATACGTGATGCACCTTCATCCGTCGAGGGATAAAGTACCTAGAAATATTTTTGACTTTCAACGGAAAATTCCATCAGTATTTATCCTTAGTAAATCCTGATTTTGGTGTCAAGATTTGACAACTTGCAAATTCTGATTTAGGTGTCAGGAATTGATAACTTGCAAATCCTGATTTGTAACTTTAATAAGGTCAAACTTAATTCTGGATGCATAACAAATTGCAAAGATATCAAAAGGAATTAAGAGTAATTAAGCATACCTAACTAACTTACCAATCTAGAGAAAGTTGATTCATCTAGTGGCTTGGTAAAGATGTCTGCAAGTTGCTGCTCACTTGGAACAAAATAAAGTTCCACAGTACCATTCATGACATGTTCTCTAATGAAGTGGTACTTGATATCGATGTGCTTTGTCCTTGAATGTTGCACTGGATTTTCATTAATGGCAATGGCACTTGTGTTGTCAAAGAATATGGAATCTTGTCCACATGTAGACCATAATCCAATAGTTGATTTTTCATCCACAAAATCTGTGCACAACAGCTACCAGCGACAATATACTCAACCTAAGCTATGGAAGTAGAAACTGAATTTTGTCTTTTACTAAACCAGGGCACAAGCTTGTTTCCTAGAAACTAACATGTGTCAGTTGTGCTTTTCATGTCTATTTTGCACCCTGCATAATCTGCATCTGAATAACCGATTAGATCAAAGCCACAATCTCTAGGGTACCAAATTCCAAGTTTTGGTGTACCCTTGAGATATCTGAAAATTCTCTTAATAGCTACTAAATGAGATTATCTAGGATCATCCTAAAATCTAGCATAAAGACAAGTAGCAAATATTATATTTGGCCTACAAGCTGTCAAATATAAAGTGAGCCAACCATACCTCTATAGTTTGAAATATCCACAAACTTTTCAGTAATGTTCAATTCAAGTTTAGTGGCAATAGCCATGAGAGTTCTTGCAGATGTGCAATCCATTAAGTCAAACTTCTTTAAAATATCATGAATATATTTAGTTTGACTAATAAATATTCCATCACTAACTTGCTTAACTTGTATAGCAATAAAGTAAGTTAGTTCTCCCATCATGCTAATTTCATATTTACTTTGCATCAATTTGGCAAACTTTTTACAAAGTTTCTTATCTGCAGAGCCAAATATAATATTATTTACATAAATCTGAACAAGTATACTACAGTCATCAACATTTCTAAAGAAAAGAGTTTTGTCGACAGTACCTCTTGTGAAATGATTTTCTAAGAGGAACTTTGACGAAGTATCATTCCAGGCTCTAGGTGCTTGCTTCAATCCATTAAGTGCTTTTAAAAGAGAGTAGACATAATCTGGAAAGTTGGGTCTTCAAAACCTGGAGGCTGACTGACATAGAATTCCTCCTACAAATCTCCATTCAGAAATGCACTTTTGACATCCATTTGATAGACTTTGAAATTGGCATGGGCTGCATAGGCTAGAAAAATTCTGACGGCTTCAAGTCTTGCATCTGGAGCAAAAGTCTCATCAAAATCTATTTTTTCTTGTTGACAGTAGCCCTTAGCAACCAATCTAACTTTATTCCTTATGACTATGCCATTCTCATCCATCTTATTTCTGAATAACCATTTGGTGTCAACAGAATTCTTGCCTTTAGGTTTGGGTACCAGCTTCCATACTTATTTCTTTCTAATTGGTTTAGCTCTTCCTGCATAGCTAAAACCCAATCAAGATACAACAAAGCTTCTTCTACCTTCTTTGGCTCAACCTGAGACAGAAAGCTATTGTATAGACATTCATCTTGAGTTGCTTTTCTTGTTTACACTCTTGAAGATGCATCACCAATGATTAATTTAAATGGGTGATCTCTAGCCCATTTTCTTTATTGTGGTTTATTAGCTCTAGATGAAGAGGCCTTATAGTTGTCTTGATTTGTGACTGAGTTTTAATTTGAAGAAACCCCCTCTCAGTTTATGGATCTTTGATTTGAGGTTGGGGTTCTTTCGGTTTGTGATCTAGAATGACTTTCAACTCCTATTGAGGGTTCAACGGATGCTGAATTTTGCCTCTCGGCGGATGATACAGTTTGTCTATCAACGGATAATGCACCATGTCTTTCAATGGAAGTACTTGATCTTTTAACAGATACACCATTTTGTCTCTCGATGGATGTAGAATTTTGTGCTTCATTTGTTGTTGATCTTTCTGCATATTCCTTAGATATTATTTCTTGATCACTTTCATCTTCACTGTCATCATAATCCATCTCAACATTGTTAAATTTGAGGCTTTCATGGAAACCTTCATCTTGCAGTCCTTCAATATTATTATCATAAAACACAACATGTACAGATTCCATAATAATTTTGCTTCTTAGATTTTAGACTATGTATGCTTTTCCAACTACATATCCAACAAAGATACATTCATCTTCTTTTGCATCAAACTTTCCATGTTGCTCAGTTTGATTCCTTAGAATATAGAATTTGCAGCCAAAAATATGAAGAAAGTTCAGTGTTGGCTTCCTGTTCTTGAATAATTGATAAGGTGTCTCACATTTTGCTTGATTAACCAAAGAAATATTCTAAAGGTAGCATGTAGTATTGACAACTTCAGTCCAAAAATAAGTTGGTAACTTTTATTCCTTCAGCATGTTTCTTGCAGCCTCAAGTAGGGACCTATTCTTTCTTTCCACCACTCATTTTTGTTGTGGAGTCGTTGTTGCTGAAAAGTCATGCATGATCCCATTTTCTTTACAGAATAATCTCCTTATAGAATTCTTGAACTCGGTTCCATTATCACTCATAATTCTTCTAATGTTGAGATTAGGATAATTGTTGACTTATCCTATATGATTGATAATGATTTCACTAGCTTCATCTTTAGATTTAAGAAAAATTTTCCAAGAGAACTTTGAGAAGTCATCACAATCACTAGGAAGTATCTCTTCTTTGAAATTGATAACACATTGACTGGTCCAAAAAAATCCATGTGCAACAGTTATGGGGGTTCTTCAATTATAGATTCAAGATTCCTTTTGAATGATACTTTAATTTGTTTCCCTTTTTTACAAACATCACACAATCCATCCTTTGAGAACTCAACTTGAGGAATGCCTCTTACTAGGTCTTTCCTGACTAATTCATTCATAGTCTTGAAGTTCAAATGAGATAGTTTCTTATGCTATAGCCAACTTTCATCCTGAGTTGCTTTGCTGAAAAGACAAGTAACATAATCTACATTAGATGAATTGAAGTCGGCTAAATACAAATTTCCTTTTTTCACTCCAGTGAGAACCACTTTGTTATTTTTCTTGCAGGTAATAATACAGGCTTCATAATTGAAAGTTACAGAGTTTCCTTTGTCACGTAGTTGGTTGACACTCAAAAGATTGTGTTTGAGTCCATCCTCTAGGGAAACTTCTTCAATGATGACATTATCTTTTAAAATCAAGCTATATCCTACAGTATACCCTTTACTGTCATCTCCAAAAGTAATACTTGGGTCATCTCTCTCCTAGAACTCAGTGAGTAGGGTAGGGTCTCCTGTCATGTGGCTTGATCATCCACTGTCTAGATACCATAGACTCTTTCTGTATCCATGCACGCATCAAAATCAAATCAAGTTGATTTTGGTACCCAAGTTTCCTTGGGTCCTGCTTTGTTAGCCCTTTTCTTAGGTTTCTTAGGCTTTCCGCCATCAGACTTAAGTAATTAAGGATCAACCTTAGTCCTAGGGGATTGATTGTGAATCCCATGATCAACTTTAGAATTATCATGCACATTTTGATTAACATGATATGTCATAGAATGTGTAAACATGTTATCTCAGTAAGGCATGCTAAATGGAATTTGGGGCATATTAAATGAAACACAATAGGGATTTTTTGTAAATGGCATATTATCAAATTGTGCATTTAAATTATGTAAATTCATTGGTAATGTGGGCATGTTGGGAAAAGAGGGAGGTGTAGACATGGGTGTACGCATAACAGATTTGCAATTAATGGACAAATGATTAACACTACCACACTTCACACAAGTCTTTCTAGGTGCATATTTATCAGGCGTGTAGTTGTTATGTTTGTTAATTCCTACTTTTACATTCCTGTTGTTTTTCCTTTTGGAATCTGCCTTGACCTCAATTTTTTCCAATATGTCACTCAACTACTTCATTGACAGATGCCCCATATTTACTATCTTTGTATCCTTGACTCGACTTGATTCTTATGTAACAAAGTTTTTAGAAACTGAGCCATATATCTCATTCATATTAGCTTGCTTGGCTTTGCTAATTGGCTTCTTTTCTATAGACGGATGTGTATCCTTGTCTTTTAACGGATATTCACTTTCAACTTTCGACGTATAAGCTTCATCATCCGTCAAATCCACATCCGTTGATAAGCCATCAACCAATACAGGATTCAATTTCTTCTTATCCTTTTTCCAGGATTCTTCACAGAAAGACTCAATTCTTGAACTTTGGCCATTTGGGAACTTACATTCCTCGATGATTTCCAAACCTTGATCACCTCTTGCTCATGTTCAAGCTAATTTCTTAAAATTTCCTCTTTCTTCAAAGATTCATTTAGCTCATCCTTTGCAATCTCGCACTCTATTTTCAGTTTCTCAAACTCAATAATTTGAGTTTTTAACACAACATTTCTCTCATTTAAAAATAGATTATTATCTTTAATTCTGATATTTTCTTTAGTGAGTGATGTAAGTGTAACACGCAAGTGATATAATTCCGTATACATGTCATTTATGACATCATTACACTCATCTTTAGAAAGGTGTGCTAGGTTTGTAGTGATTTCCTAATTTCTTGAGAAATTGACTTCTGCTTCATCTGATTTGGCCATTAGGGCAAGGTTGACATAGCTTGTTTCTTCATCTTCATCTTCCCCATCATCTTCCCAATCCTTTTCTTTAGTTAAGAAATCCTTTTCCTTTGTTTGAACAATTCAAAGTATTTCTTTTTATAGTCCACTGGTTCAAACCTCCTTTTCTCAGAATTAGGCTTTCTGCATTCATTGGAAAAATTACCACTCAAGCCACACTTGAAACATTTGAATTTTGACTTGTCCACCATGTTTCAGTTTGGCTAGGTTTCTCCAAAATTCTTTTTGAATTTGAGCTTGGAAAATCTTCTTGATAGGAAAGCCAGATGCCCATCTATGTCCTCCATTTCATCCTGACTAGGATAATCTTCATTCTCAGCTATTAGCCCTTTTCCTTTGCCTTAACAAACCCTTGAGTTTGGTGCAGATTCCACAGCTTCAACCTTCAACTCTATTCCTCTCTCTTATTCAGCTACTAGTGCAACAGATCCACCTTTCTTCCTTCCTTTTTCCAGTAACTCATCCTGCTCCATTTCAAGCTCATAGGCTTTTAAGATACCATACAGTCTCTCTAGAGTAAATTCTTTATACTCTTGAGAATTTCTGAGAGAGACTGTCATTGGCTTCCATTCTTTTGGTAGATACTTCAGGAATTTTAGATTAAAATCTTTAGTTTGGTATCCTCATATACAACTTTAAACCATTCAGTAGTTTTTGAAATCTACTGAAAATGTCACTTAGTGACTCGCCATCTTCAAAATGGAAACGTTCATATTATAGTATGAGGAGTTGCATCTTATTTTGTATGACTTTCTCAGTTCTCTCACATAGTACTTGGATTTGGTCCCAAATTTCCTTGGAAGTATTGCAGTTAATAACATTGTCAATCATATCTCCATCAAGACCATTGAACAGAATATTCATGGCCTTTTTGTCTTTATGAACTTGCTCAATGTCTTCATCTTATCCATTCTGACTTTGGCTTTGGGACTGTTTGCTCATTTCCAATAGCTCCTTCAACATCTGTTGTAGCTCTGTGAGGAACTTGAGGTCTTTTCTCTATGCAGTCAACATATCTTTCATCTTGAGAGAGTAGATGAAGGTGCATCTTCATTTTCTAGTGATGATAATTATCTTTATCCAGAAGTGGGATCTTCACTCCAACATCCTTTCTACTCATGTTGTTAGTTTATTTTGATCTTTAAACTTTTAGTGTGTCAAGAGCTTGCTCTGATACCAATTGTTATTCCCTAACAATCTAACAACAGAATTACAGAAGCAGGGTTGAATAGAATTCTGGTTTCTTTTGGAAATATAAAATCTCTTTTGAATATATATTGCTGTGAATGAATATGCGGTAGTGCAGATTAAAAGAATTCAAGTAATCAAACACTAAGTAATTAAACAAGACAGTTTACAAACTTTATGGTGGATTGAACTTTCCACCATATATATATATATATATTTGAGAACTCTGTGATACAAGAATGTGCACAACTGCTTTCAAGTATTTCTACAAAGATGAATAGAGAGAATTCCTAACAGATGTAGCTTTTTCTATTCCTCTATTCAACTCTTATTTCACACTCTTGTTCGATCGATAATTAACACTTGTTACACTTGGTTTATATACTACCAAATTATATATAAGTAAGACAGACTGTAAAAATAAGAATCTAGGTCTATTCACATGTTGCTTCATTTCTCCATCCAGCATCTTTAAATATCTTCAGTTAAGAATGGAAATGGAAATGTTTCTTGGTTCTCTAAAACCTAAAAGCAAACTTCCACATTCGTTTTGTATACAATCAACCCATGTGACTGTCAAGTCACTTTCAACTGCAATTTGAGTCTGTTATTTGTTGATACTTCAGCATTATCCGTTGATACTTCATTTGAGTTATCCGTTGAGTCTCTGATGGATTATCCAATTGAAAGTGTCTTGAGTCATCCGTTGAAGCTTTAAGTTTATCCATTGATGATGAATTCCCTAGTAGTTGACACTCTTTCACTTATACAAAATTACAAGGCATCTTCTGTTTACAATTAGCCAACCTATTTTGTATATCTTTCTAGTAGTAAACATGACTCATAATTCACTACAACTTCTAAACTTCTAAGATGTTTGTTGCATACAGAAATGTGCTACAAACTTGTTTAATACAAACTACTCCATTAATTGATGGTTAAAAAATCATTTAACTTATCTACTTGCAGTGTTTTGTTAAGTTATCATCAAGCCTAAAATATATTCCTAACAATTTTCTTGTATGATTCCTTCCGAATCTATACATGCTACCTCTTAATTTCATCATTCTTGAATTTGCAATATTGAATGGTATGTTCCATTTTATTGCAATAAGAACATTTATAAGATGGTGATTCAGGTGAAGTCTTTTCTTTTAGGAGGAGAGTTCTTATCGTATCCCAAACCTTCATGATTATATGAGGTTTTTGTATGTACCATTTTATCTAGCATCTTATTGCCCTTTATAAATCTTTGAATAACAGCTTCAAGATTTTCATTTTCTTTATTTAAGGATTCAATATTGTTGTTAAGGATTCTTTCTTGATCCTTTACTTGAGCTATTATTTTATGATTTTCTTCTTTTAACCTTAGAGCTTCAATCTCAAGCTCATTGGTTTCTAATAGCCCTTTTTTATCAAGATTATTTTTATAAGATGTCTCTTTATCTTGAACATTTGATTCATTTAGAATATTAAGATTCAATAAATCACCGTGAAGTTTACAAATATTGTCATGAAATTGTACATTTTTACGTTCCATCTCTTTGTCTTTGAGAATTAGTGATATATTCTACGTTTCAAGATTGAGTATATTTTCTTGAAGTTTATTTACTTCAATCTTGATGAGATGGTTTTGATCCTTTAGAGATGTAATCTCATCATCATCTTGGACTCTTAATTTCGTCATTCGAGTATGTTCTTTATTTTGAGTATGATGTATTTCCTCAATTTTCATCTTCTCAGACTATAGTAAGTTAAGCCTTTGTTCAACATCTTTATATTTATTTTTATAACTTACTACAAGTCCAATTAAATCATGCTTATTCATATCTACGAGGGATAAGTTAGATTCATCTAATAAGGATTTAATTGAGATATAGTTAGATGTTACCTCTTGATTTGTAGTGGAGATTTTCGTTGAGGTAGTTTTGTAATATCCGGGATATATCGTGTAATTATTTTTGCTATTATATAATTATTATGTGTGTTCAGTATCTATTCTGTGAGTTAATTGTTAAAGTGTTATCTGTACTTGGTTATTCAAAAATAATATTAATTGAGTATTTTAATTTTTATATGTCCAAAATAAAATATAGATAATTGTCATATCTTCCTAATTATTTTTATGTTGGTTTATGGATTTATAAGAATCATCTGAAATTTCTAAAATCTTTTTCCGGGTAATTAAAATCTATTTTATAAAAACGGGAACCAACCGACGTCAACCGTTGTTACGTTTTTGGAACCCGAAACTCTTTCGATAACTCCTTCCTAACCTAATTGTAATATTCCGAGCATTTTCCATGTTTCGACTTTTTCGATCCGGCGTACGGTTTGTCCTGCGCGGGTCCCGGCGCAACATTTTCGATATAATATTCATTTCGGTAAATCAATAAAACCCGTATTCTCGATAAACGGGAGCTTTTTATTAAACTATCACAATTATCACTTCGTAATACGTGTAACCAGGCGCTGAGACCAAGACCGCAGTACAAATTGTACTGATTTGGATAATTATCTCGAAAACCGATACCGTTTGGATCAGTTTTTATAAATAAACGTACCGTTTTATATCCGGAATGATCCAACGGGATACTAATTTTCCGTAATTATAAATAGCCTTTTACCGTATTTTATTTCGTATCAAAATCAATTGCAGACAGATAATTATATAATTTTCAGAGAAAAACCCTAATTTCCTAAAACTGTTCTAAGAATCAAACAAGCATTTGGAGGTGTTATTGAATTCGGTTTGGAAAGCTCGAGTAACCAATCTGAAGGTCTTGAAGAGCTCTACCAGATTCTGTAATCCATACACCTGCAGAAATCAAGGTTATTTTTCTAAAAATTTATTTATTTTCGAATTTATTTTATTAAAAATATGAATTTTTGTTCGGATGATTGTTTGTATGATTTGATGATTGCATGTTGTAGACCTTGTTTTCCTGATGATTTTCATATGTCATACGTCTGACTTGGAGTTCAATAACATGTTCAAATTTGAGTTTGATTTTCGAATTTTAAAATTAGGGTTTATAACCCGTATGAATGTTCTTAATTGAAATTTGGGGGTTTCTTATTCTGTGATAGATTGATGTTGTGTTATAGTGGGTTGTGTTCTCTGTGAAATCTGTAATCTAGTCGTATAAGTTTCATGAACCAACAAGGTCTGTAGAGAAGGGAGTTGTGTTTTGAAGTTTTCCGATGTTCGCCGAAAACTGGAAAATTTCACGGCCAAATTCCGGCCAACTCAGGGATTGTTAGGTTGTTTTGATTGCATGGTTGTGTTCCTGGTAACCTGTAGATGTGATCTGGAGGTGTTGGTGGGGTGAAGACGCCGGGAACGTGTTCTCCGGCCATCCCCGACTATTTTCCGGCTACCCCCTGGAAAATTACAGTTTAGTACCTATAGTTTTGAAAACGATGCAGTTTGGTCCATGTAGTTTCCAGACTTTGCAAAAATTGGATTTCTGTTTAAAAATGTTTAAAAATCATATTTCCTATTTATCTTTATTATAAAAATTCATTTTTAATTTCTGAAAATTCTAAAAATTATTATTTTAATTCTGAAAATTATTTTTAATTCACAAATAAATATAAATTAATTAGTTAATTAATTTCAGTTAATTTCTAATTGATTAATTGGTCAATTAATTCGAAAATTAATTGATTAATTGATTTAATTAATTATTAATTGATTTAATTAATTATTTAATTAGATTTAATTATTTAAAAATGATTTAAAAATTCTGAAAAATAGTTTCGAGCTTTGAAATATTATTCTAAATTATTTCCAAGGCTCGATAATTATTCTAAAATTATTTCGGAGCCAGAATTGGCCAACCGAACCCTGTTTATTAACCCGAAATTGATCCAACGACCCGTTTTAATTCCGAAAAATGTTTTAAAAATCATTTTAAATACCAGAAAGCCTATTTATGACCCGAGACTTCTTTATAAATGATATATCATTGATTACGTGATGTATTATATGCTATATGTGACTTGTTAATTGACTATCGGTCTATATATTCTGTGTTTACTTGATTATTGCATAACTTTCAATCCGTTAATCGGATTTGGGTAAAACGAAGGGTAGATAGAAGTATGTGTTGAATAGAATTCCATGAGCAAATTATTGATAGATGCTTATGATATGTAAGCAGAAGAGGCAAGACGTAGGAAAGGGAAACATATAGTTGAGGAGTAAGACGCTTGTGATTGGAAGCGAGTACAGTGTAGTAAGCTAATATCAGGCAAGTATTCCGAACTTTCTTGAAATATTGTAATACGTGATAGTCTTGTTGATATTGCAAGTGCTTTGAAGCACTGAAACCTAAACCCTGATTCCAGTTATTGTTCTTGAGCCATGAACCTTATTCTTTCTAGACCATTGATTGTTGTATACCCAAACACGAACCTCAAGTATACGATACTACTCCACAAATACATGCAAATAAAATCCCAAACACTGAACTGAATTACTTGTACATTCAATCCTTGTATCCTATGCTTTGAAAGCCTAAATCTTTGAAACCCTGGAATGTTGATTCCTTTGTTATCCAATTCTTTCATTACCCAGCATCCAAGCTTTTAAATTGCCTTATTGATCCTTACAAGGATTGAAACCCTTTCATTGTTAAACATTTATTATTGCTAATACTTTCGGTTATTGTTTATTATTGTTTATTATTGCATATTCTGTTATTATGTTAGAATTGGATTGTTTTTATAAAATTGTGGACCAGATTCGTGGTCAGACCATATAATGGTCAAGTTAGGCCAATGTGTGCCTTGGATCCAGTAGTTAGAGCAATGCTGTGTGCCTTGCTCGGGGTTAGTGCGTGACTGATCAGCAGCCTAACCTTGGTTTTTTTAAATTAAAAGTATAATATCCAATTCTAAATCATAATCCAATATTCACTTGATATCATAATCATATTCACCTGATGATCATTATTCTCAGTTTTGTCATTATGACTTGCTGAGCTAGTTAGCTCATTCGTGCGACGTTGTTTATATTCTTTCCAGTTAAAAAGGAACCAGTTGGTAGCAAGGATCCCCAGTCCAGCGCGAGAGCTAGGGGTTCAGGTTGAGATAGCTGAGCTAGTAGGCTTCTTTTGGGATAATTTAAGTTTGTAAAAGTTTGTAATAATGTTTAATACTCAGTTTGAGTTTGAAATAGTTGGAATTTGAACGGTTTGTAATATATTAGTGTGTTTGGCTTGTGTGCATACTTTAACCTGTTGCGGTCCGTGGTGGTTGGTAAGTAGGGTCACTGCATATATTATTATTATCTTTATTACTGTTATAAGCAGGTTATAATTAAGGTGTGTGTGTGGACCCCAAACTTCTGACCCGAGTTTGGAGGGCGCCACAGGTTTGGTATCAGAGCTACAGGTTATAAGTCACTGACACAAGCCTAGGTTGACGGGAATGGGTAGAGGGATAGGATTAGAAGTAAGGTATAGGATGATAGAACGTCGAGAGGTTGAGTGTTATGGTATAACCGGTATTAGTATAGGTTGCATCGTGGTACGAGATTCTTATATTACGATATGATTTCAGATAGCAGAGATGGCCGACTCTTTTATTCCCGTATCAGCTGATCACTCAGAGCCTTTAGTTGGAGCACCAGCATCGGATCCACGTCCTGTTATTCCACCAGCATTGGCTATTCTACCTCCACCGGTGTTGCAGCACGTACCATTGCAGGCTATTCCACCTCCAGGCATGAGACCACCTGTTAGAGGACCCCCACCTGCTGATTCAGGTTTTACTAGTCAATCAGTCACAGGAGTACCTTTCCAGTTCTCTTCCTATTCTGTCCCATATCATCAGTTTGAGGCTTGCCTTATGGAGCAACGATTCCTACAGGGTCAGATCCAGGAGTTATTGCATATCATGCATACCAGAGAGATGGGGAGTAGTGAGAAGCGACTTAGGGAGAGGCTCCAGGCGTTTCGTAGAGCAGCTGCTGTGAGGATTGCTGAGGCTACACATGAGGACATCAACCCTGATTTCCTAGTGGAGTAGGCTAAGTGGGTTCTAGAGGAGCTTGAGGAGATAAGAGGTCCAGATTTGCCATGAGCCAGAGATTCAGAGATGGAGATGCTGAGCAGTGTTGTTATGATTATGTAGTATGTACAGTAGTGTGTAGTGTGTATCAGTAGACTTTTGAGTTGTATTTATAGACTAGCGATGCTGACTAGTGAGTAGGTTGTTGTACCCTTTTTGCTTTTACTTTCGAAGCGTCTTTACGCTTGTACTACCTAAAACTTTTGATCTATATATCAGTACCTTTTTCCTTTCCAACACTGTCATTTACTTTATTGCACCTGTTTTACTTTACCTTATTTATTACACCAGTATACCATATGATACCGTGTACCCTATTTTCCATAACTGTTTATATTCTGTAAAGAAGCATGCAATTTACTTAGTTACAACTGTTTTCAAAAAGAGATATTCATATTTTACAAAACTTTTCTTTTATACAAAGATTTGATTCAAAAGCTAAATAAATTGATTGATTCTTTACAGAAAATGCCTCCCAGAAGAAATACCCGCACCAACACCCAGAATGAAGAGACCAAGAACAACAACAATAACAACCAAGATGATACAAACCAGAATGTGAACCCAGGACCCATGGACCCAGCAATAGCCCAGATTCTTCAAATCTTGGCCCAACAAACAGTTCACCTGGCACAACAACAGCAGAGACAGACCAATCCCCAGGTTACTTTCAAAACTTTTCAGGCAGTAAACCCACCAGAATTCAAGGGTTCCTTAGAGCCAATTGAAGCAAATGTGTGGTTAAAGGAAATAGAGAAGGCATTTGCCTTGGTAAAAGTGAAAGAGGAGCAGAAGGTTGAATTTGCAAGTTACTATCTGAAGAATAAGGCCACCTACTGGTGGGAGATGGTGAAGACATTGGAAAGCACAGATGTTATTACTTGGGAAAGGTTTAAGGAATTGTTTTTAGAAAAGTATTTTCCTCAGTTTGTTTAGGATCAAATGGAGCTGAAGTTTTTAGAATTAAAGCAAGGGAACATGTCGGTAACAGATTATGAGGGGAAGTTTGAGGAATTGTCAAGGTATGTGCCGTCGTATGTTGATACTGATAGAAAGAAAGCTAAGAGATTCTAGCAAGGCTTGAAGCCATGGATCAGAGGGAAGGTAGCTATTTTTGAATTGGATACCTATGTCGGGGTTGTACAGAAGGCTATGATCGCAGAGACAGAGAGTGAGATGTTCCAGAAAGATAAGGAAAGTAAGAAAATGAAAGTTGAGGGAAGTGAGGGTCAGTCACAAATAGGGAAGTTTCCAAATTTTAAGAATGGCAAGTTTCAGCCAGGGAGAAATTTTAATTTCAGGAGACAAAATGCAGGAGACGGAGGCCAGGGCAATCGTCCAGCTAATGTGAATCAGCCGAATCAGTTGAGATTAACCTTTCCAGATTGTCAAGTATGTGTAAAAAAGCATGGAGGAGTTTGTAACAAGTTGAATGTGGTATGTTTTAAATGCAACCAGAAAGGGCACTACTCGAGGGAGTGCCGAAATCAGCCAGCAAGAGAGCCAGCAAATAAGGATCAACCTATCCAAAATCCAGCAGTGAAGGTTCCATCCATTGGATTTACATGCTTCAAATGTGGAAAGCCAGGACATATGGCCAGGGATTGCAAGACACCAGCCCCAGTCAGTAATGCATTAAGGATTATGGGATCTACCCCAACAGTGAATGAGACTCCGAGGGCTAGAGTTTTTGACATGTCGGTGAAGGATGCGATCCAGGATACGGATGTCGTGGCAGGTACGCTTAATGTAAATTCTTTATGTACCAAAGTGTTAATAGATTCGGGAGCAACTCGATCGTTTGTTTCACAAGATTTTGTTAGTAAGTTAAATTGTCCAGTTGGGTATTTAAATGAAATAATGACTGTGGAATTAGCAAATCAAGAACGTGTAACTGTTAACCAAGTTTATGGGAATTGTGAGATTGAGATTTCTGGTAGTAAGTTTTGTGTAGATTTGATACCGTTTAAGTTAGGAGAATTTGACGTTATAATAGGGATGGATTGGTTATCTAAGCATGATGCTCAGATAGATTGTCGAAATAAGAAAGTAATGGTGAAAACGCCAGACAAAAGAATAGTAACGTTCAAGGGACAGAAGCAGGTAAAGAAGTTCTTAACGATGATTCAAGCCAAGAAGTTACTACGACAAGGATGTGAGCATTTCGTAGCATATGTGATCGACAGAAGTCAGGAGCCAGCAAAACTTGAAGATATTCTAGTTGTGAAGGAATTTCCAGACGTGTTTCCCGACGAATTACCAGGACTTCCTCCAGATAGAGAAATTGAATTTGTAATTGACTTAGCACCGGGAACCGAACCAGTATCCAAGGCCCCGTATAGAATGGCGCCCATTGAGATGAAAGAGTTAGCAAAGCAATTACAAGAGCTGTTAGAGAAAGGAGTAATCAGACCCAGCGTATCCCCGTGGGGTGCACAGGTATTATTTGTCAAGAAGAAGGATGGAAGCATGAGACTGTGCATCGACTATAGGGAGCTCAACAAGTTGACAATCAAGAATAAGTATCCGTTACCCAGAATTAATGATTTGTTTGACCAATTGAAGGGAGCCAAGTATTTCTCCATAATCGATTTAAGATCGAGATATCATCAACTGAAGATCAAACCAGAAGATATACCAAAGACAGCTTTCAGAACAAGGTATGGGCATTATGAATTTCTAGTAATGTCTTTTGGATTGACCAACGCCCCAGCAGCGTTTATGGACCTGATGAACAGAATTTTCAAGGAATTTTGGACAAGTTCGTTATAGTATTTATAGACGATATTTTGATCTATTCAAAGACGGAGAAGGATCATGTGGAACATTTAAGGACAGCTTTGGAGATTTTAAGGAAAAAGAAGTTATATGCTAAATTGTCGAAGTGTGAGTTTTGGCTACAGGAAGTTCAGTTCTTAAGACATATAGTCAGTAATGAAGGGATCAAAGTGGACCCGGCAAAGATCGAGGCAATTATGAATTGGGAAAGACCGAGAACACCCACTGAGGTAAGAAGTTTTTTGGGATTGGCAGGATATTATCGACGATTCATTCAGAATTTCTCAAGAATTGCAACACCATTGACAAAGCTTACACGAAAGAATGAAAAGTTTATATGGAATGACAAGTGCGAAGAAAGTTTTCAGGAATTGAAGCGGAGATTAATCACGGCACCTGTTTTGTCACTTCCAGACGATCAAGGGAATTTCGTAATTTATAGCGATGCTTCTTACAAAGGATTAGGATGTGTTCTTATGCAGCACGACAAGGTGATTGCGTATGCGTCAAGGCAATTGAAACCACACGAACAGAAGTACCCTACTCATGATTTGGAGTTAGCAGCTATAGTTTTCGCTTTGAAGATTTGGAGACATTATTTGTATGGAGAAAAGTGTGAGATTTTCACGGATCACAAAAGTTTGAAATATATATTTACCCAGAAGGAACTTAATATGAGACAAAGGAGATGGTTAGAATTGATCAAGGATTATGATTGCTCGATTAATTATCATCCCGGTAAGGCGAACGTCGTAGCAGATGCGTTAAGTCGGAAGGAAAGGTTAAATATGTTATCCGTACCTGAAGAGATATATAAAGAATTTCAAAAATTGGAATTGGAGATTAAGATTTCCAAGCCCGAGGAAGCAAAAGTGTACAGTATGATTTTCCAACTGGAGTTATTGGAGAAAATAAAGAAATGCCAGAAAGAGGTAATGGATCAAGATATAAACAGTTTGGTAGGTGAGGAATTATGCACGCAACAAGATGATCAAGGTATTCTTAGGTTTTCTTTAAGAATTTAGATTCTACCAGTAACGGAGCTGAAAATGAAATTTTACAAGAGGCACATAGTTCAAGATATTACATCCATCCAGGGAGTACCAAAATGTACAGAGATTTAAAGAAGAATTATTGGTGGCCAGATATGAAGAGGGAAATTGCGGAATGGGTTAGTAAATGCTATACCTGTCAGAGAGTTAAAGCAGGGCATCAGAGACCAAGCGGATTGCTACAGCCATTGGAGATTCCAGAATGGAAGTGGGAACATATTACCAAGGATTTCATAGTTGAATTACCAAGGACAAGGACTAATCATGATGCCATTTGGGTTATAGTAGATAGACTTACCAAGTTAGCTCATTTTCTGCCTATAAATGAAAGATTTCGCTCGACAAGTTAGTTCATTTGTACTTGAAAGAGATCGTAGTTCGTCATGGAGTCCCAGTGTCTATCGTATCTGATAGAGATCTAAGGTTTAATTCAAGATTCTGGAAGAGTTTTCAAGAATGTTTGGGAACAAGACTGAATATGAGTACGGCCTATCACCCCCAAACGGATGGCCAAAGTGAAAGAACGATCCAGACAATCGAGGACATGCTACGTGTTTGTGCTATTGATTTTAAAGGAAGTTGGGACGAGCATTTACCCCTGGTAGAGTTTGCTTATAACAACAGTTATCACGCCAGCATTGGGATGCCACCTTATGAAGCCCTTTATGGACGCAAATGTAGATCTCCAGTATATTGGGATGAAGTAGGAAAACGCAAATTACTCGGACCCGAATTGGTACAGCAGACAAAGGAAGTTGCTGAAATTATCCAGAAAAGATTAATAGCCGCACAAGATCGTCAAAGGAAATATGTAGACCAGTCAAGAAAAGACATGGAATTTGAAGAAGGAAGCTTGGTATTATTGAAAGTATCACCGTGGAAAGGACTAACGAGGTTTGGGAAGAAAGGGAAGCTAAACCCAAGATATGTCGGACCTTTTGAAATCCTAAAGCGTATTGACAAAGTAGCTTACGAATTGGTGTTACCTCCGTACATGGAACACATTCATAATGTTTTTCACATATCAATGCTTAAGAAATATAATTCAGACTCCAGGCATGTAATAGAATATGAGCCAATAGAGCTTCAAGCAGATTTGTCATATATAGAGAGCCCGGTAGAAGTTCTAGAAGAGAGAGAGAAAGTATTGAGAAATAAAGTGGTAAAGTTAGTAAGAGTATTATGGAGAAACCCAAAGGTTGAAGAGTCAACCTGGGAGTTAGAAAGTGATATGAGAGAAAAGTACCCTCATTTGTTTTCTTAGGAGATTCTGAGGACAGAATCCTTTTAAGGGGGGAAGGATGTAATATCCGGGATATATCGTGTAATTATTTTTGCTATTATATAATTATTATGTGTGTTCAGTATCTATTCTGTGAGTTAATTGTTAAAGTGTTATATGTACTTGGTTATTCAAAAATAATATTAATCGAGTATTTTAATTTTTATATATCCAAAATAAAATATAGATAATTGTCATATCTTCCTAATTATTTTTATGTTGGTTTAAGGCTCGATTTGACTGCTCTTGTGTTTCGTGACTCAATCTGCCTTAACAAGATGCCTACGTACCTTGCTGATTGCCAAGGATCAAGTCAAAAAACATAGTTCTGATCTGTGGGCTGAGGTCCCTTATATAGATGTTGGGAGTCCTTGAATTGGACTTGGTATAGGAGACTTGGTGGGTAAGTCTCATAATTAGAATGGACTTTGGAGTCCTAGATAGTAGGAAACTGATTCCTTATCCTTTTAGGTCCCCTTGAGGCTAATCTGTAAGGATTTATATCCTTATCGGGACTCTTCTCAATAGCTAATTTTTCCCTTATTAATTAATTACGAAATTAATTAATAATCAGGGTTTTTGGGCCTTCTTTGTTCCATCAGGCCTGATCTGGTCCATCAGGCCTGATCAGCATGTTAACCTTTCTGGTCTGAATGTCATACATCTTCTTATTGGGCCTAGCAGTCCACACCTTGTACAATTTAACGCAGTATTTAATTAAACTATCATAATTTATTTATCCCTATCATTTGCCCCCCAACTTTTGGGAAACATTGATTAGGTTTCGCAGAAGTTAAGTCTATTCGTTCCCTTATAGGGTTTCGTTTTTCTGTAAAGTGTGGAGCGACCTACACATTTACAATGAATTTTCCTTTTATTCAGGAATTATCTTAATTTCCAGGAATCTTTCCCTTATTTTCGGGATTTTTCCCTAATTTTATGGATTTTCCCCTAATTTTCTGGTGATAGGGATAAATAAGTCCTGATTTTATAATTAATGGGCTGCTAGGCCCAATAAGAAGATGTATGATATTCAGACCAGAAAGGTTAAGCCTGATGGACCAGATCAGGCCTGGTGGAATAAAAAAGGCCCAAAAGCCCTAATTATTAATTAATTTCGTAATTAATTAATAAGGGAAAAATCAGCTATTGAGAAGAGTCTTGATAAGGATATAAATCCTTATAGATAAGCCTCAAGGGGACCTAAAAGGATAAGGAATCAGTTTCCTACTATCTAGGACTCCAAAGTCCATTCTAATTATGAGACTTACCCACTAAGTCTCCTATACCAAGTCCAATTCAAGGACTCCCAACATCTATATAAGGGGTCTCACCCCCACCAATCAGAACTACGTTTTTTGGCTTGATTCTCTAATTCACAGAGATACGTAGGCATCTCGTAAAGGCAGATTGAGCCACGAAGCACGAGAGCAGCCATTAAAGGCCTTGAGCTCTCGAATCTTAGTAGTAAATACAACAAATAATAACCTTAGTTTTTTATCCACAACATTTGGCGCCGTCTGTGGGAATCACAACAATAACCATGGCGAGAACACGGAGAACAATTGGAGCTCTAGAGGAAGGAACACCATTAGAGACAACCCAGGTGATTTCATCAACCGTGGAGGTTCCTCCCCATTCAACTTATGCATCTACTCAGGGGGAAGCCCAGACAGGGGCAACTCATCCTCAGCCACAAGGGACAACTCCCCCGACTATTCAAGGTACGAATCCTCAAGTTCAACAAATACATATACCTGTGAATTCTCGACCCGTCGGGTATGAATATTCAACTATTGTTACTACTAACCCCCCTTATGGGATGCCCCTTCACCCTGAGGTTGGAGGAAGCGGATATGCTGGGCGAAGCGAAGCACGAGGGCGGTCGCCCCCCTATATACGAGGTTTGGATCCTATCCCTGAGGATCGGGAATTTTCTGGTCCATACACTGAGAGAGACTCCGAATCTTCGGATGATGAAGTGGCCCCGAGAAGGAGGCGTCCTGGAAAAGAGCCAATGGCCGATGGAAGGCAACGCCCCCAAAGCACCCCAGGGGCGAATCCCCTAGAAGTGCAGGAAAAGATCAGGGCTCATGAGGCTGAAATCCAAAGGCTGAGGCGTGATTTGGAGGCTCACCAAGCCACCAGACCCCACATACCTCCTAGGGGGAGAAATCCTCCTCCCATCATAGACCTGGATGGTCCGGTAAGAAGAAGGGCTGCTGTCCCAAGAACTGATCCAAGCAATCTCCTTCCCCTTGGAGATCCTGATGATCCAACTCCACCCTTCACAGAAGAGATAATGAATGCCCATATCTCAAGGAAATTCAAGATGCCCACTATCAAAGCCTATGATGGCACGGGAGACCCCGCTAATCATGTTAGGACATTCTCTAATGCACTGCTGCTGCAACCCGTGAACGATGCTATAAAATGTCGGGCCTTCCCTCAAACCCTGTCGGGTATGGCTCAAAGATGGTACAGTCGCCTACCCCCAAATTCTATTGGATCATTCAGAGAATTAAGTTAGGCTTTTATTAAGCAATTCATCAGTGGAAGAGTCCATGAGAAAAGTTCAGCATCTCTTATGAGTCTTGTGCAGGGAGCTAAGGAATCCTTAAGAGATTACCTGAATCGTTTTACAAAGGAGGCTTTAAAAGTCCCAGACCTTGATGATAAGGTAGCCATGATAGCACTGCAACAAGGAACTAGGGATGAGTTTTTCAAGATGTCTTTGGCCAAACGACCCCCTGAGAGCATGTTGCAGCTCCAAGAGAGGGCAGGGAAGTATATCAAGGTTGAAGAAAGTATGAGGAAGACCGTAGTAAGTAATGAGCCCACTGGAGGCAAGAAACGAAAAACTGATTTGGAGTATATCGCTAAGGACAAATATCCTAGAACCGAACAAAACCCTGATTCAACCCCCAAGAAGGGAGGACCTGGGCAAAAGTTCACTGAATACGCTAAGCTGAATGCTCCCAGAAGTTAGATTTTGATGGAGATTGAGAAAGACAGAGATATTCGCTGGCCTAAGCCCTTGAAGGCTGATCCCGCCAAGCTAGATAAGGGCAAGTATTGTAGGTTTCACAAAGATGTTGGCCATGACACCGATGAGTGTAGGCAATTGAAAGATGAAATTGAGTTTTTGATTCGAAAAGGAAGATTGAACAAGTATACTGGAGAAGGAGGGGACAGAAATAATAATGGAAGGAAGAACTTTGAAGATCGTAGGAGGGACCAAGACGATCAGGGGCGAAACCCCCAGCCTAGAGGACCAGTTATAAACACCATTTATGGAGGGCCGAGACCTCGAGGGCCTGTGATAAACACGATCTTTGGAGGTCCAACTGCTGCTGGATTGTCCAAAAATTCCAGAAAGGCATATACTAGAGAGGTTATGCATATTGTTGGAGAAGCCCCGAAGAGGGCCAGGACAGAAGTAACATTGGCTTTTGATGATTCCGACCTAGAGGGTGTGAAGTTTCCCCATGACGACCCGCTGGTCATAACACCAATAATAGGAAATAGCCCGGTTAAGAGGGTCCTTGTGGATAATGGTGCTTCTGTGGATATCTTGCTCCACGACACCTTTCTAAGGATGGGGTATAACGACTCCCAGTTAACACCAACCGACATGCCGATATATGGATTTGCTGGAGTAGAATGTCCTGTGGAAGGGATAATCAAGTTGCCAACCACCATAGGTACGGAGCCAAGGCAAGCAACGCAGATGCTGGATTTCATGGTGGTAAAGGCTAGTTCAACTTATAATGCTATCATGGGGAGGACAGGGATACATGCCTTCAAGGTAGTCCCCTCTTCCTACCATTCAGTCATGAAGTTTCCCACCCGAAATGGGATTGGAGAAGAGAGAGGAGATCAAAAAATGGCTAGAAGCTGTTATGTGGCCTCTTTGAGGGCGGGCGGAGTCGGGGGACAAGTTCTTCCTATTGAAGATATGGATGTTCGAGAAAATGACGAGAAGAGAGGAAAGCCAGCTGAAGACCTGGTTTCGGTCCCTTTAGACCCCAAGGATCCTGAGAGGAAGACTTTCATTGGAGCCACATTAGAGGAGCCCTTTAGAGGGAAGTTGGTGAAATTTTTGCAAGAAAATAGTGATGTGTTTGCATGGTCAGCAGCTGATATGCCAGGCATAGACCCGGAGTTAATTACTCACAAGCTAAACGTGGATCCAAGCCGGAAGACAGTGAAACAAAAGAAAAGAAATTTTGCCCCGGAAAGACAAGAGGCTATAAAACAGGAAGTAGAAAAGCTCTTAGAGGCTGGTTTCATAGAGGAGATCTAATTTCCGGAGTGGTTAGCCAACCCTGTAATGGTGAAGAAGGCTAATGGAAAGTGGAGGATGTGTATAGACTTCACTGATCTGAATGATGCATGCCCCAAAGACTGTTTTCCGCTGCCTAGGATTGATACTTTGATTGATGCCACTGCTGGACATGAGATGCTGAGTTTCATGGATGGATTTAGCGGATACAACCAGATCAAAATGCATAAGGATGACATTCCAAAGGTATCATTTATCACTGACTTTGGTGTTTATTGTTATCTTGTTATGGCGTTTGGTCTGAAGAATGCAGGAGCCACCTATCAAAGGTTGGTAAACAAAATTTTTAAGGATCTTATTGGTAAGACTATGGAAGTCTATGTTGATGACATGTTAGTCAAGAGTCTAGTAAAGACCGATCACATAACCCATTTGAGGGAAGCTTTTGAGGTCCTGAGGTACCACAAGATGATGTTGAATCCTGCGAAGTGTGCTTTCGGAGTAGGATCTGGAAAATTCTTGGGATTGATGGTCTCAAAGAGGGGAATTGAGGTTAACCCCGATAAAATAAAGGCAATCCTGGACATGGAACCCCCAAAAACTGTCAAGGATGTTCAGAAGCTCACGGGAAGGGTTGCTGCGCTAGGACGATTCATCTCCAAGTCAGGAGACAAGTGCTTATCATTCTTCAAGTCACTAAAGAACATCAAAGACTTTGTATGGAGTGAGGAAAATCAGAAGGCATTTGAAGAGTTAAAGAAGTATATGGGCCAGGCCCCGTTGTTGGCCAAGCCAGTTCTGAATGAAGATTTATTTCTGTACTTGGCTGTTTCAGAGAGCGCCTTGAGCGCGGTGTTGGTTAAGGAGGAACTGAAAGTCCAGAAACCCGTATACTATGTCAGCAAAATTTTGCATGGTGCTGAGTTGAATTATTCAACTATTGAGAAATTCGCTCTAGCCTTGGTAATGGCTTCGAGAAAGCTGTGTCCTTATTTTCAGGCTCACCAGATTGAGGTGCTAACGAATCAGCCCCTGAGAAACATCATTCACAGTCCCAAGGCAAGTGGGAGATTGATTAAGTGGGCAATAGAGCTGGGAGAGTTCGATCTCAAGTATAAGCCACGTACGGCGATAAAAGCCCAGGCACTAGCTGACTTCGTGGTGGAATGTACCATACCCAACCAAGAAGTCGGGGGGCAGGAAGATACCATACCTCAAGACAAGGGAGTTGATAATGAAAGCAAAGAGAAGGATGATAAAGAGTATTGGGTTCTCTATTTTGATGGAGCATCAAAAACAAACTCCAGTGGAGCAGGATTGGTTTTGCAAAGCCCTGATGGGTTCTTAATTGAGTATGCTATGAAGCTAGACTTCCCAACCACAAATAATGAGGCAGAATATGAAGCCCTGATAGCTGGCCTTGGTCTAGCTGGGACACTTAGAGTCAAAAATTTAAAGGTCCGTGGAGATTCGAAGCTGATCATATCCCAGGTAAAGGGAGAATTTGAGGCAAGGGATGATACGATGGCTAAGTATGTCCGCCTAGTAAGAGCTGTGATGACCCAATTTAATGAATGTCATGTTGAACACATTCCAAGGGAAGAAAATGTTAAGGCAGATGCGCTATCAAAGTTTGCTTCATCTGAGATAGAAGAAAGTTCAGGAAGTGTATACTTCCGTGTTTTAAAGACGCGAAGCATAGATGTTAAGCTTGTGGCTCCCATAGGCCTGGGGACGTCATGGATCGATCCCATTAAGGCTCACATTCAAACCGGATGGTTGCCAAGCGATGCAACTGAAGCACGAAAGTTAACTGTTCGAGTATTAAGGTACTCTTTGATAGATGGGATTCTGTATAAAAGATCTTTCGTGGTTCCTTACTTAAGGTGTCTCAGGCCCGATGAGGCACGCTTGGCTCTTGAGGAAGTGCATGAAGGTATTTGTGGACAACACTTGGGGGGCAGGGCCTTAGCTCATAAGATAACCCGTTTAGGCTTCTATTGGGCAGAAATGATGGCTGATGCCAAAGAATATGTGAAGAAGTGCGATCGCTGTCAGAAGCATGCACCAGTTGTTAGACAACCCCCCGAGATGCTGACACCTCTATCAACTCGCCTATTCCCTTTGCAATGTGGGGGATGGATATTCTAGGGCCTTTTCCTATGGCCACGGCACAAAGGAAGTTTCTGATTATAGCCATTGATTATTTCACCAAGTGGATCGAAGCCAAACCTTTGGCCAAAATCACAACTAAGTAAGTTGCACAATTCCTGTGGGAAAACATCATGTGCCGATATGGAATTCCCCGTATCCTCGTCACTGATAATGGAACACAATTCAACAATGAGGAATTCAAGAAGTATTGCGAAGAAAATGAAATTGAGTTGCGGTTCACCTCTGTGGCTCACCCGCAAGCCAATGGGCAAGCGGAGGTAGCAAATCGGATAATCCTGGATGGACTAAAGAAGAGGATCGAAAAGTCGAGAAATAATTTGGTGGATGAGATACTTCCCATATTATGGGCCTATAGGACTACTTGTAGAGTCACGACAGATGCAACTCCTTTCATGTTGGCATATGGGGCGGAAGCAGTAGTTCCCGTGGAGATATCACATTCCTCTCCAAGGATTCAGGCTTTCGATGAGAAAGAAAATGAGGAAGGGCAGAGATTAGCGCTGGATTTAATTGATGAAGTGCGAGATAAAGCACATGCAAAGATAGTAGAATATCCGAAAAAAGCTTCATTCTACTACAACCTAAGGGTTAAAGAAAGGTTTTTTAAACAAGGCGATCTAGTCTTGAGGAAGATAGAAGTATCTGGTGTAGGACAAAAAGGGAAGCTTGCCCCAAATTGGGAAGGGCCGTACAGAGTCAAGAGTGTTCAAGGTAGAGGAACCTACAAGCTCGAGACTATGGATGGTTTTGAAGTCCCGAGGACCTGGCACGCACAAAACCTGAAGGTTTACTACGTGTAAGATAGGCGAAGTACGATTCTCACTTGTCATTGTGACAAGTAGGTTTAAAAGCACCTGGAAGCTTTGCTTGCATAGGATTTTATATTCCAGTAGAATTTACATTGTCTAGTTATTATTGATTAGGGTCGAACCCATGCTATGTAAGGTTTTGAAAAACTAGACTTCATATTAAAGAGTTTGAAATTATTTCAATCCAAGGATGTTTAAGGCTCAAATGCATATTAAACAGAAAGAGGCAAGAAAAGCAACATATAAAATATAAGCCCCGAAGGGTAATAAGTTTTGAATAAAATTAAGTCAATACAATAAAACAAGCCATGCAGGGCTGAAAAAGCTCTAAGGAGCTGAGGTGCCCTCGGCGTCCATATCATCATCCTCTCCGCTCTCGCTAGATGTCTCCGTCGTCTCGGAGGAGGAGGAAGAGCTGTCGTCCTCAGCAGGTCTGGAAGAAGACTCGGGAGGAGGAAGGAGTGGATCCTGAGGAACATGATCCGAGACAACTACTCGGGTACGAAACCTCTGTAGCAAAGCCTCGTCATCAGGGCAGATATAGTCCGCCGGGTTAATTTCAGGACAAGCCTCGTTCACGGTCCCAAGGGCCGTGTCCCAACCAGTCCTAAAAAACCCGGGAAAGACTGAATCATCCCTAATCCTCATGGATTGGGCAAACTCCTCCGAGTCCAGATAGTTGTCTATAGCTTTATCCTTCTCCCCCCGAAGTACCACCAGCTCGGCGTTAGACTCTCCGAGTTCTTCCTCTTTGCGCTTGAGCTTCTTCTCCAGGGTAGCATACTTCTTCTGTTGCCTCCTGAGGGCATTATCGGCCTTATCAGAAGCCCGCTTCCACGATTCGGCTTGCCTCACAGCGCCTTGAAAGTAGGCGTTAGACTGGAACAAAGCAATTAACAAAGTATAAGGCAAGAAAATGCTACAAGAATGAAAAATAAGTTCAAAAAAGAGAAGGCATACCGAAGCCAGAGACTGAGCTCCCATGAGCTTAATCCTCTCAAGATCAGGGGTGGCCACCACATCAGTAAAATCCTTGGGAGTCACGCTATGGTAAGACCAATCCCAAGCATGTTTCGTGGAACCAACTACGGTGTCCCCTCGGCGGAATCCCCAGAGAGGCTGAAAGGCGCCTGTGGCAGCAGCAGTAGGGGCAGCAGCAGTGATAGGAGCACCATGGCCTCCAGCTCCTTCAGTTGAAGCCTCCCCTATAGGCTCTTTGTGCTTCTTCAAAAAGATAGGCTCCGTGGCCTTTCCCCGGGTATCTAGGCCTGCGAGCCGAGCTTTCTTCATCCTAGCTGTTTCCTCAACCAAAGGAACATTGTCCTCGTTAATCTCCTTAGCAGCTGAAACAAAGCAAAGGACAAAATAAGTGATGTTAATAATGCATGAAATGAAATAAAATTGAGAAGGGAAGAAAAATACCCTGTTGAGAAACAGAGGATAGTCCCACATGAATCAGGGAAAACTCCTCTAAGAGAGTCCAGCTGGTGGTGGTGCCATCATCCTGAGTAAGCCCATTATAAATAATAGTTTCTTCAGGAGTTAAGTGAATGGATTTGAGGCTACCATCACTGACCTTCCCGAAGGAAGATCGAAAAAGTGTGCCCCAGTCACCATTCTCCCAACGTAACCCAACGAAACTATTCCTCCAATTTTGATTATTATCAGGAATAGAGGCGCTGTTAAAGATATGTTTGCTTTTGGGCCTTTGCTTGACATAGACCCAGCCACAGATATTGGAAGAACTATTATAACACTGAAAGACCTTCCTAAAAACGGCTACAGAAAGAGGAAAGCCCTCCCTAAGACAACAAACCATAAAACATAGAATATTCCTCCAGGCGTTTGGAGGAAGCAGACACGGATTAATTTGTAGATCAGCCAAAAGATGAGGAATAAAGGGGTGAAAAGGAAACCTAAGCTCAGCATTAAGGGCATCTATGTAAATGAAGAGAGTATCGGGTCTCCAGTGGCAAGTACGATCACCACCAGAGACTGGAACTAATCTAAGAGGAGGAAGGACGTTATAACGAGCATTTAGTTTATTGAAATCTATGTTGTGCCAAGTATTACAATGATTAAAAGAGTCGAGATGTGCAGTGGAGGGATATTCATCCCCCCTAGTGTTAATCATATCAATTAAAGACATATATGAAGAGCGGATCTCGATATCCTTACCTCGTTTTGAAGCCGAGGCTATCTTGGCCGCCCTCTCAGAACTCTTGTCAGCCATTAGTAAAGCTGGGAAAAGCCTGAAAACTTTGAAAGGAAGGAGGCTGAAAACTAGGGGAGGAAGGTTGAGAGAGAGTAGGAAGTTGGAAGAAATGTGTGAAATGAGGAGTGAAGAGTGTGAGTAGGAACACTCCCCCCACCCACCTTTATATAGCCAAAGAAGAGGTGATTTGGGCCCAACAAAGAGAAGGTTCTGGAATTATCCTAGAAATTCCTGGAAAAACCAAGTGAAAAATTTTAATTTTTAAAAGATTCTGGAAGAATCCAGAAAAACCTTAGAAGAACCTGGAATTTGGGCTTAGAGATAAGGCCCAATTTTAGAAAAATCTTGGAAAATCCAAGTATGTAGGGCTAAAAAGGCCCAGAGCTAAGGCCCAGGTATAAAAGCCATGTTTGAGGCCCAAATATCTTTTTAAGAGGGGTGAAAGAAAAGCCCAGTTAAAAACAGTGGGACCAAAGATTAGCCCAATAAAACCAGCCCAGAAAAGGGCCCAATTAGTTGAAAGGCCCAAAAAGAAAAACCCACTAAGGGTTGGCCCAAGAGAATCTAATCAGAAAAAGGGATGGCCCAAGATAGAGGCCCAGGAAAATTAGAAATAAAAAGTTGGTACCCTTTACCCAATTCGATCAGGACTTGCATTAAAATTCTAGTCGAATGAATTGAGGTCGAATTTCCTTCGACCAGGGCTAAAAAAGGGAGCTATTTCGGTCAAGAAAAGAATCCTGACCAAAAATTCCTGGTCGAAAAGGGAAGAAAAAAATATTTAAATGATTGTTTCATTCGACCAGAATGCCTGAATAATTTCTGACCTTTTTTCTTGACCCTGTCGACCAGGAAGCAAGGTAAAATCCTGGTCGAATAGACCCTGCCCGAATTTTTGTCGATCTGGGCTTAAAAGAAAGGCTAAATCGGTCAAGATAATGTGTTCTGACCGAAAATCCTGGTCGAAGATTTCTGCTCAAAAAAATAAAATATATACAAAGCAAAAATCCTGGTCGAAATTCGACCAGGAATTGAGGTCGAATGCATCCTCTTCGAATTTCCTTCGACCAAGGCACAACAAAGGCTAATTCGACCAGGATCCTGGTCGAATGGATTCCTGGTCGAAAATTGTATAAAAAAAAGGGGGGGGGGGAAAAAAGGAAGAAAAAAGGAAGAAAAAGAAAAAAAAACCCTGGAAAATTACAAGAAAAATAAGGAAATTCTTTAAATATTTTCTGAAAAGTGTTAATATTTTCAGAAATAAGGAAAAATCTAGAAAATTAAAGGATAAATCCCAGAAAATTAAGGGAAAATCCAGAAATTAAGGATAAATCCCAGAAATTAAGGAAAAAATCCAGAAATTAAGGATAAATCCCAGAAATTAAGGGAAAAATCCAGAAATTAAGGGAAAATCCAGAAATTAAGGATAAATCCCAGAAATTAAGGGAAAAATCCAGAAATTAAGGATAAATCCCAGAAAATTAAGGAAAAATTCATGGAAATTAAGATAATTTCTGAATAAAAGGAAGATTCGTTGTAAATGTGTAGGTCGCTCTACACTTTACGCAAAAACGAAACCTTGTAAGGGAACGAATAGATTTAACTTCTGCGAAACCTAATCAATGTTTCCCAAAAGTTGGGGGGCAAATGATAGGGATAAATAAGTCCTGATTTTATAATTAATGGGCTGCTAGGCCCAATAAGAAGATGTATGATATTCAGACCAGAAAGGTTAAGCCTGATGGACCAGATCAGGCCTGGTGGAATAAAAAAGGCCCAAAAGCCCTAATTATTAATTAATTTCGTAATTAATTAATAAGGGAAAAATTAGCTATTGAGAAGAGTCCTGATAAGGATATAAATCCTTATAGATAAGCCTCAAGGGGACCTAAAAGGATAAGGAATCAGTTTCCTACTATCTAGGACTCCAAAGTCCATTCTAATTATGAGACTTACCCACCAAGTCTCCTATACCAAGTCCAATTCAAGGACTCCCAACATCTATATAAGGGGTCTCACCCCCACCAATCAGAACTACGTTTTTTGGCTTGATTCTCTAATTCACAGAAATACGTAGGCATCTCGTAAAGGCAGATTGAGCCATGAAGCACGAGAGCAGCCATTAAAGGCCTTGAGCTCTCGAATCTTAGTAGTAAATACAGCAAATAATAACCTTAGTTTTTTATCCACAACATCTGGGATTTTCCCCTTATTTTCCGGGTTTTTCCCTTAATTTCTGGATTTTCCCTAATTTTCTGGGATTTTTCCCTAATTTTCCGGGTTTTTCCCTTAATTTCTGGATTTTGCCCTAATTTTCTGGGATTTTATCCTTAATTTCCTAATTTTTCAGATTTCCAGCCCTTTTTCGACCAGGATCCTAGTCGAAATTTCGACCTGGATCCTAGTCGAAATAGGGGTCAGCCTTGCCATCCTGGTCGAAGGAATTCGACTAGGATCCACGACCTGGAATTCGACCAGGATCCTAGTCGAACTTTCGACCTGGATCTAGGTCGAAAACTCCCCCACTTTTTTAGCTCCTGGTTTTGAGCCTATCGACTAGGATTTCGACCAGGATTCTAGTCGAAATTTCGACCTGAATCCTGTTCGAAAATTCTTTGATTTCCTTGCTTCCTGGTCGAAGGATTTCGACTAGGATCCACGACCTGGAATTCGACCAGGATCCTAGTCGAACTTCGACCTGGGTTTTTAATCCCCATTCTTGAAAGATGCTTGGTTTATTCTACCTCATTCCTGGTCGAAGTTTCGACCTCAATTCAGTCCTATTATTTCCGTTGTTTTCGTGTGTCTAGTCAAAAAATTTCGGGCAGGATCCATGACCTGGAATTCGACCTGAATCCTGGTCTTTTTTACCCGTTATTTTCGGGTGCCTGTTCGAAAGTTTTGGGGCAGGATTCACGACCTGGATTTCGACCCGAATCCTGGTCTTCCACTAGTCTTCTTCATTTGGCTTTAATTTAAGGTATCGTATTTTCCAAATCCTAATTGGATTTGGGCCGGGCCTTCTTTATTGGGCCTTACTGGGTTTTTCCAAATCTTACTGGGCCTCTTTTATTGGGTTTTTCCAAATATTACTGGGCCTCTTTTATTGGGCTTTTCCCTGTTTAGAATCCTCTAGAATTCCTAGGAATATTCTGGAATATTTCTTTTTCTGGGCTTTTTCCCATGGGCCTTTGTCCTTAATGGGCTTTCGTCCCTTCAACTTCCTTTTCCTCTTATATAAAGGACTGAGGAGAGGCTACTACTCCTTACCTTCTCATTTCTAAGTTTTCTTCTTTCTCCTCCTGCTAAGATTCTCAGAGCAATAACAGCAAGTCGGAGCTCAAAGCCTTTTTTAGGAGCGTTTCTTCAGGTAAAATCCCTCCCTTTTTCTTTTCGCGTCTATTTTTCTATTGTGTGCCCTTTTAAGATATCATGTATGTGTCCTTTTTTGTAGATGGCTGACAAGAAAATGACTCGCTTGGCCAAGATGAACGTGGCTAGAAAGTCCAATGAGTTCCCTATCCTTTCGAGGTACACTTCCTTAATCGACATGATCAATACTCAAGGGGACGAGTACCCGTCTGATGCGCATCTGGACGCGCACGATCATATTAGTGCTTTAAGGGATCCCAAGGAGCTGGAAAAGTTGAGCAGCTGCTTCAAAATCAAGGAACCTTTTAAGCTGGTTCTTGCAGGTCCGGCCGACAGGGCCTGTCAGTGGAAAAAGGACACGCTATGCCTCTACAGGGATACTCTAAGGGCAGGTATCAGACTCCCTTTTCATCCATTCATTCCTTTGTTACTGGCTGATGTGGGCATCAGCCCTTGCCAACTCCCCCCTAATTCTTGGAGGCTCATTCTGTGCTATCTGTCACAATGTGCCAAGCACAATGTCCCCACTTCTGTTGCTGTCTTCAGAAAGATTTTTCAGTTCAAGAACAGCCCTGATAAAAGTCCGGGTTGGGTTTCTCTAAACCAGCGCCCCACTATTCCCCATATCGTGAATGGGAAGTCCATCCCCGATAACAACTTGGGGTGGAAGAAAGATTTTTTGTTCATTATTTGGGAAGGTGGAGACTGGGGCTCCCTGTTTCGATCATCCTTCGGGCTGGCCGTGGATGGGAGCCCAAATGATATAACTTTGTCTGAGGAGGAGGCTAGAGCTTTCAACCTCCTTACGCAAGACAATGGGACTTCCCATTCTTGGGACCTTATCCGGGAGACCGTCCTGGTAGAACGCGGCCTCTCGCCCGTTCATAAGAAAAGTAAGTTCCCTTTCTTACCTCCTTTTTATTTCCTTCATTTTCTATTCCATTGATTTTTCAACTGACTTCGTTTGTTGCAGTGGCTGAGAAGATTGAGGAGGCTACCAAGCCTAAGGACCTGGAGACAACCAGGATGAAGAGGGCTGGGAAGGTCTTTAAAGACCCTCGCCTTGGTGACCGCTTCCCTGAGTTCCTCCTCCAGGCAACGGAGCCAAGCGAGGAAGGTCCCAGCCAAGTTTTGCGCACCAAGCAGAGGCCAGGGGCCTATTTTCAACCTGCTTGGGGAATCCGGGGCAAGGATTCAATCGTTGGCAGCACGGCGCTATCCAAGGAATGGTCCAAGCATTCCATCTCCCCGGTGGATTATCAAGACTTTGTCCTTCAATAGGACTTAGAGGGGAATGAGCTTTTCGGAGCCCAGGCTTTGGCGACGGTACGTCCTTTTCCTATGCCCTTCATACTTGCCTCTTCATGTTTCTTTTCTCATACTTTTGTTGTTTCTCTTGCAGGCTAACGCCCACTTCCAAGGGGCAATTTACCAAGCTAAGGCTTGGAAGGTTGGCCTGGAAGATGCTAACAAGAAGTTGGAGGAGGCCAACCAGAGAATAGAGGCCCTTGAAGCTCAACTGGCCTCTTCCACCTCTGACCTGGAAACAGCCCAGGCCGAAAATGTTATTTTGAAGGCGCAGAAGGACAAAGCCTTTGATGGCTGGATGGACACCCAGGAATTCAAAGACTTGATGGTGGAGCATGATGCCCTTCTTCACCCAGTTAGCTATAAAGAGGGCTGGGATGCTGCTGTGGAAGCCATCCAGGATGATTTTCCAGAGGTCCTCGAGCAGTCCTCCGTTCCTTGCCCTGTGCGAGTTCCGGAGCTGGGGGGCGTTACTAATAAGCTTGCTGATATGATCAAAGACGGCCCTTCAGGGAGCCCAAGCCACAAGAGGAAAGAACTGGAGTCTAGCTCTGGGGAGGAAGAGGCTTCATCCGAAGAAGACCCTGCGCCTGCTGCGAAGAAGATCAGGGTGGAAGAGCCTCCAAGGGCTGCGCCTCAGAATCCAGTGTCTCCCGCATCCTCCAAAGCATCTGAAGGCAGTTCTGACAGAACTTCTGCAGGGACTTCTGAAGGGACCACTGAGACGTCCGAGGAGACCTCGGATAGTGGTTCCTCGGATAGTGGTTCCGAAGAATCTCAGCCTTCCGAAGCCTAAGTTTTTTTTTTGTATATCTTTTTTTTGAGACAATATGTGAATTTAGTTTATGTCAGAAGTTGTTACCCTTCGGGGCTATATTAGCTATGCTGTTTTCCTTATTTGCCTCTTTCTTCTTTACAATACTTAATATGCACTTAAATTTTAAGCATCCTTAGATTGAAATAATTTCAAACTCTTTAATACGAAGTCTGGTTTTCCAAAACCTTACATAGCATGGGTTCGACCCTAATCAATAATAACTTGACAATGTAAATTCTAATAGAATATAAAGTCCTACGCAAGCAAAGCTTCAAGGTGCTTTTAAACCTGCTTGTCATAATGATAAGCGAGAATCGTACTTTGACTATCTTACACATTGTAAACCTTCAGGTTTTGTGCATGCCAGGTTCTCGGGACTTCTGAACCATCCATAGTTTCCAGCTTGTAGGTTCCTCTACCCTGAACGCTCTTGACTTTGTACGGCCCTTTCCAATTCAGGGCAAGCTTTCCTTTTTGTCCAACACCAGAAGCTTCTATCTTTCTCAAGACTAGGTCACCTTGTTTGAAAAACCTTTTTTTAACCCTTAGGTTGTAGTAGAATGAAGCCTTTTTCTGATATTCTACTATCTTTGCATGAGCCTTATCTCGCTTTTCATCGATTAAATCCAGGGCTAACCTCTGCCCTTCTTCATTCTCTTCTGCATTGAAAGCCTAAATCCTTGGAGAGGAATGTGATATCTCCACCGGAACTACTGCTTCTGCCCCATATGCCAACATGAAGGGCGTCGCTCCTGTCGTGACTCTACAGGTAGTCCTATAGGCCCATAATATGGGAAGTATCTCATCCACCCAATTATTTCTTGACTTCTCGATCCTCTTCTTTAGTCCATCCAGGATTATCCGATTTGCTACCTCCACTTGCCCATTGGCTTGAGGGTGAGCCACAGAGGTGAACCGTAACTCAATTTCATTTTCTTCACAATACTTCTTGAATTCCTCATTGTTGAATTGTGTTCCATTATCAGTGACGAGGATACGGGGAATTCCATATCGGCACATAATGTTTTCCCACAGGAATTGTGCAACCTGCTTAGTTGTGATCTTGGCCAAGGGTTTTGTAATAACCCCAATTTTTGAGAAATTTTGAAACCCTTATGAATAGTGTTTTTGCTGAACGAGAAAACTTTTCATGCCACGCTATGTAGGGGTTCTGTTATTGATCTTATGGGATATTATTAGTACTCTATGAAGTATATAAGTGTATGTAAAGATCGTCAGAATCCAATTCCGAACACTTTGGTTTTTCCCGGAAATCCACAAGATACGGAGAGAATTGAGTATAAGGTAACAGGATAAAAAGGATTTAAATTAAAGGATTATAATAGAGGATCATAAAAAGGAATATAATGTATTGAGAAAGGTTAAGGGAACCTAAGTAATAAGATCCCGGGTATGATCCTTCAAACGATAAACGAGAACGAAAGTTAAGCGAACCGTATAACAGATCAGCGGTCATTAGGCAAACGATTAGGAAGATAATCAAAGGGATTAGTGGGAATGATGTCATCCAACCAATAGAAAGAGGACAAGGAAGGGAGGATGACATCATGAGGATGACATAAGCATGACATGGGAAGGAAGGAGGTGTGGTTGAATGAGAACCACACAAATTCAAGGGCAAGAAGGTAATTGACTAAAGCAAGCACAAAAACCAATCAACCAAGCCAAGTAAAATCATTTTCATCAAAAATAAAAAGCAACCAAGGCCTTGTTCTTGAAGCTCTCGGCTTTTTACTATTCATTAGGCAAGAATTTTCAAAAATTCAAGATCCAAGCTTCCTAAATTGGTGAGTAAATTCCCTAATCATCTTCATGCATAGTTAGGGCTATACCATGAGTTTAAGCCATCAATTCCTTCTCAATCTTCTTCATTTAATCAAAGAAGAAGACTATGAATAGTGTTTTCAAGTTTTTTAACTTGAAGTTTTATTGTTTTTCTTGAAGATCCAAGCTTTCCTAAGACTTCTCAAAGCTTCTTAAGGCTTCCTAGCTCATCCCACCACTTCAAGGAAGGTATACCATCTCCAAACCCTAGATTCCTATGTATTATAAGATGATTTTGATTGGTAGGATGATATTGTAGCTTGTTGTTGTGATTTAGAGTTTGGGATTTGGAATGGTAGTGAAATGGAATGGTAAATGTTGTGGTTTTGATTAAAAGAACTTAAGTATGGTTAAATTAAGCTTAGGCATAAGTATAATTGATTAAATTGAATTGGTTGGGGTTATTATGATGTGATGAGGATGGATGTTGGTTGTATGTTGGATTTGAGGTTGGTTTGTGGTTGGTTTTGAATGGTTAAAAATCGGGAAATCGCGTAAACATAGCCGTCGTAACGTCCGATTTTCTGTAGACTGTTTTTGTGCATAACATTAGGACCCGAGAACCCCCTGCTAGATTATGACCACTGCCATGTTTAGATAGCTCATGTTACGAGCTTCGTTTTGATATGTAGTTCGTTCGATTCCGATGCACGGTTTAGGAGAAACGACCGTTTCAAGTAACGGCGTTTCGCGAACGAAACTTTTCCCCTCACCTTACTTTGAAACATAGGTTAAAGACCGAAAAGGGTTAATTAATGTATGAAACATTTATGGTAAGTGTGTTAGGCAGTTGGTAAGACACTCGCGAAGGAATCGCTTTAAAACTCGTAAAGGTTAAATTATTAAAAATGGTGGAGCCGAGGGTATCCGAGTGACTTAAGCGAATCAGTGAGCGCAAAACAAGCGTTAGAGTCTAAGTTAGTTAAAGTATAGATTTACAAGTGATTTTGGTTTAATTCCAACTTACTTGTTGTTTATAGGTTACCAGACTCGTCCCGAGCCTTTTATCACCCCAAGTCGCTCAGGCAAGTATTCTATCCGTTATACTGTTGTTGTGATGTATACATTTGTATATGCATGATCTTGCGATAAATGCATATTGGTTATTTAGCAAATTCTTGCGATATATTGTAGCATGTGATATGATATATATGCATGCCTGTTTCATATTCTTGAAATATATATCTGTTGGCTCAGTTGATAATACCTATGCTAGAGGATAGCGGTAACTTGCATATACCCTTAGTATAGGGACCCAAAGGTGAAAATATTTTCTAAAACCGGGAGTCGAGGATCCCGAGTAGATTTTTGTATATATGGATATGGATATATATATATATATATATTTATATATATATATATGGTTATAGTTTTTCCAAACTATTAATTGAATAAGGTTTATTCGATAACTTTAAACTTTATTTTATTATTGAATATTATTTCGAATATTATTCGAAGGCGCATGACTCCTTTTGTTTATTTATCTGAATATTACTTGAATATTCATCGGAGGGCTTATGACTCTTTTATATTATTTATTGAATATTATTTGAATATTCATTCGAAGGCTTATGACTCAGTTTATATTATTTAATGAATATTATTTGAATATTCATTTGGGGATCTATGACTCCGATTATTTGCTGAGGTATATTCTTTATTTTATTAAAGAATAAGGTGTCAATAATCAAACTTATTTTCGATTATTCAACTAAAGATAATACTTTCATATAAGTATATCTTTGATTATTTAATACTCATTTCAAGTATAAGTTTTAATACTTCTACTTCAATTATTTTTATAAAGATAATTCTTTATGGGAATATTATTTAAATAATAATATTCAGACATTTTCTAAATATACTGGGGACTGATTTACTTCATCAAATCAGTTTTACTCCAAACACTCTTTAAAGTGTTTTCGAGTCTTTAAAATGATTTTCAAAAGTTAGAGCGGATCCCAAAACTATTTTTATATTTAAGATCTTCCTTTTAAAAAGGGGATTTAAATACTCGCTCAAAACCTGGGGGATCCGGCTCGGTGGTGTGTTTTATATTCGCAACAAGGTTGTTGTCTTGGTAAAAGAGTTTTTGATTACTTACCCAATATTCGGGAAGTAAAATTCTTGGAACAAGTTAATCCATTAACAGGCATCGCCTGGGAAATATCGGTGAGTTTTCCTTTCCAACTAGATACGACTTCTTGGTGGAGCCGTATCAACAAGTTTCTACTTGGGGAAAGGGGGAAACGAGCTTTACGTTTCAGAGTCATGGATTTCATCTGAACTAGGAGTGGCGTAAGTGGTCGAGTAGCGCCGGCCCAGCCTTATTATATTGGCCCAAATGGCCTGGAAGTTCCGCTAAGGCGGTCCATTCCCTAGGAGTTCAGTGTTCGGTTGACAAGTAAATCCGACAGTGTTAGGTCCCAATGTGTTTGTAGAAGGGGGGGTTGAATACAAACAGTACCGAATAATCGAATTAAATGCGGAATAAAAAATGTGAAACAAAATTCAAGTTAAATAAAAATATTATTAAACTTGAAAGGTGTTACAACAACTGTATCGATTACAAGGAATTACTCTCAAATTAATTATCACAAATCTAGAATAAATTCGACATGAAGTTTTTCTATTTTTGTAATAAAAAAGATTCAAATGCTAAACGCAATTTGAGATTAAGTTCTAGGGATTTTAATCCGCTAGATTGATATACAAGAACAAGATAAAGATTTCTAGTGGATTAGATTTAACATTACAATCTAGAAATTATGATCTTGAATAAAGCAGATGAAGATAAAATGTTTTGCTGCGGCTGCTGTCTCTTGTTCTTGAAAATAATTGAGAGTTTTTTAAAGAAAAGTCTTCTGCTTCTTTTTAAATCAGCAAAACAATAGAATTGAATTGGCATGACAATCCTATAGCTTGTATGACTTTCGGTAGGACAATTGAATGAACTAGCAAGACAATCTGAATGAACTAGCAAGACAATCAGAATGAACTAGCAAGACAATTACCCTCCTAGAGTAACTTTCGGTATGACAATGGAGAATGACCTAGCATGACAATCGGTATGACAATCCAGATTGTCATGCTAGTTCATTTCCATTTGTTTTGCTGATTTAAGCCTTGAATTTAATCCAATTAAGCTTCTGAAAATTCCTAAAATTCCTAGAATTAATTCAGAATTAATTAATCAATTAATTCAATTAATAAATAAATTATTCTTCGCAGATATAATTTATTTTCTTAATTAAATTAGATGACTTAATTAATTAATAGAGAATTAATTCTAGTCTTGAGCAGCAACCATTCTTCTGCAAATCTTCTGAAAATCACTGAAAATTATGAATCAATTCCACCACTTCAACGCTGACACTCGATGTACTGTCTGGTTCATGAGTGACTAACTTCCGTGACGTTTCTTCATGTCTTGACTCTGACACTTTGATTTTCTTCAGATTAAATCCTTGTAATTTAATGATACCCTGACGAGATCTCTGTCACTTGATTAAATCCACGATCTTGATTTATTATCACTGAGGCATGATCAACTTCTTGAACTTCTTCCAGTGAATTAACTCCTCAAGTCTGTAGATGAACCTTGTTTCTGAATCCTTTGACAGATATTACTTTGCGAGATCTCTCTGACGGTCGATCCACTATTTACTTATTACATTCTTATTTGAGTTGAGTTGAATCCTCGAATATACAAATAGGTCTATGACATATGACTTACAATCTCCCCCTATTTGTTTGTTAGACAATAACACACAAATACCTAGAGGATAACTCAACTAACAAATAAGAAAAAGATATAAAAATACATGCAAAGTAAATAGCAGAAAATTTCTGGATGAGATTTAACATTTTCCAGATTTCAAGTAGATGTTCCTCTAGACTGAACATATCTTCAAGTAGTTCCATCTTCATTTGTACAACCACATTTCCTGTTGAGAAGCCCATATCTCTTGCTTCTCCCCCTATGAGAATCAACTGATTAAAGAAGATCACCTTCGTTTTACCACCTCTCCCGTACAATAGGATCCGCAGATAAAAACCAATGGTACTCCCCTAACAGCTTCTTCCCTTACTAGGAAATCACCTTGTGTTTACCACCTCTCCCGTACAATAGGATCCGTAGTTAGAAACAACAATGGTGTGGTGTAGTGTACATATGATCTTTTTCTTCCTCCCTGCTATTTCTCCCCCTTAGTTGAGGAATCCTCCAAACTATTACTTAAGCTTTTATCTCCCCCTTAAAGAAGGAATGTATGCCGTCGTCTGAAGGAGTTCTCATATTTCACTTGGTTGGAAAAGAAATAACAAGAAGTTTCTCTTTCTTCCTCACTGTGAGTGTGTGATTCTGTTTAGTGTACCTCACATGTGTTTCACTCTTCTCTCCACTCGTGTTTACACTCTTTCTCACAAGTGTATCACTCTTCTCTCATAGCTCCATAATCCAGCTGTACCTGCAAGGAAAATCACCTTAGCCATCCTTTAAGGAGGTCACAGGTGGTGCAATGGGAGTTCACAAATCCCCATCCTTGTTAAACTCGTCAGATAAATCTGAGTCATAATCTACAAGTTGCTAGTTTCCCTTTTAGGGTTCCAGATTTGAATTCTGGGAAGGTAAACAATGATCCAACGATTTTAGCATAAAGATCAAAGTTCCCTTCTAATGTCTGTGAAGACACTTCCTTGTGACTTATCAGGTAATATCTGAATCATTGTCAACAAGTTGCCGATCTGCACCTATGTCAGATCCACTATCCGCAGATGCATCCAGGGGATTTAAGCCTGGGGAGGTAGACACTGACCACTGACATATGGCTTTTGGATCAGTATCCTCTCCTAACACCTGTAAAGGCAATTGGTCCACTAACGAACCTTGAACAATCGAATCTGACCTTAAAATGGTCGAAACTCTTGTTTCCGTCAACTCATCCTTTGTGTGTGTAACCTCTCCTTGTGCATCAAGAATTGATTATGTTTGAAGTGGTGACACTACATCGGATACCTTGGCCGACAGGCAAAATTCAATAGACTTACCCTGTTGAGAGAATGAATCTAGTAACTGTTTTTGTGCCTTTTCAGCCATTACATCTTTTTGAGAAGATGTATGGGGGCTAGCAGTTGTCTCGGTTTAAATACTACTCATCTATGTAGGAGACAGAGCTACTGGGTTGACTACAGAACCTTCCTTATATGGTGCACTAGGCACTATCTCCCTCACGCTCATTCATACTACTTTTAGTGGTAAAAGAGTGTTGGTTGGTTCTGTTTTTGTGTTTGTCTTTACAGTCTGGGATAGACGTTGTGGGTTTTCAACCTCATGACTGTCAATGAAAGAAAGTCAATGGAGACTGAACCTGTATCATAGAACATATGGTAATAGAGAGAAAATGATTTACAATAGTGATTTCAAAAGATTTTACATGAAATAAGAAATCACTAATGTAGAAAGAAGTTTGATTTTGTTTTTCAATATGAATGAGTTTTTGATAAAACATTGATCACTTAGGGTAAAGTCTAAGTAATTCTCATTCATATCAAAAGCTTACAAATATCTGCAACATAATGTTAACAACATATCATTGACCGATACTTGTCAAGTACTTTAGATACTAATTGTTATGTTGCATAAACAATATACCACTGCACATATAAAACAATATGATTGTGCTTAGTGATAAGATAGTTATTAATATGACGACTCTACTTATTCATATAAAATTATAACTTCTGTTAGAGTGCCATACCATGTCCTTGACGATTGCTTGAGCAGTATACTATTTCATACCAACCTGAAGTGAGATTGTGAAGAAGAAATTGCATAGTCCAATAGATCTGCAGCTGCAAAGTCCATGAACTGTGGTGCATTGACTTCCTCTTTTGACTTACCAATCAGGAGTACACTTGTACACATCTTACTAGAGTACAATTCCAAGTGTAATGTGCAGCAGGTGTCTGATATGTCGTAATATTCTCAAGTCTCGTCACTGGTGCTATATGTTAGATACTGCTTCCTGATAATAACCTAGCACAATATACAAAATTACAATGATAACATTCCCAGCTTGCAAACAGCCATATCCCTCAGATAAACCTTTGCTGTTATCTCCAAAGGTAACCATGGGGCCAACTTTCTCAACCACATTTGATAGCAGGGCTCTATCTCCGGTCATATGTCTTGATGATCCACTGTCAAGAATCCACACTACCGGTTATACTTGTTTAATGCCCTGCACTACAAATGGATTAGACCTTCTTCGGAACCCAAACTTGGTTGGGCCCGGCATACTTGTAGAATTGTCCTTTGTCAGGCAAAACAACATTTTTAATTTTAATTGTCTCAACTTTCTCAATGACTGAACATTTGACCTTGTAAACAGCCTTAACAAATTTCTGTTTAAGCTTAGGCACAAATGTCTCCTTTCTAGCCTTAGAAGGACTAGCAGTCTTAGACCTATCATGCTTCATGTTATTCACATGCTGACGAGGAGTAGTCTTATCATTAGACACATGCTTACCATTAAAATAAGCATACATCATATTAAAAGCACAAGACATACAATTAGCAACATCACATGCTTTATGAGAGTGATTAACAGCAGGCAATTTATGCATGGTAGACATGGCATTATTGTTATCCAACTCATGTGTGTCTGAGTTAGTCTCAGTTGCTTTCAAAACTTTGACTGGAACTTTCGACTCACTTGTCTTGGAAACAATCTTCTCATAAGCATGATCCTCAGCACGTATTTCTTCTTGAATAACAGAAGAGGTCGCATCAAATGGTTCAGCAATTGATGCTTTATAGAGGGGTTCATCAACACCCTTAAGCACATGTGGTACTTCCCTCCCTTTAGCACATACATGAGGAGGGGAGTTTATGCCTAATTCTCCAATAGCAGCATTATAATCATAACCTATTCCAGATGTTTGATTAACAGCTTGCTTACTGTAGAACTCTTTAGCCTTCAAACAAGAATTGAAGTAGGCTCTAACCTTAGTCTCAAGACCGGTGATCTTGTCTTTGAGAATAGTTTCGAGTTTTCTATAACAGTCAACTCTATTCTCTAGAAAAGATACCTGTTCTTTTAATTTGTCTTGATTAATGTGCACAAGTCTTAATTCATTGACCTCTTTCTCAAGGTCTGTGATCTGTAAACTTAACAGTTCATTATCACGACGTGCACAATCTAAGTTACCTCTTAGATGATAAACCATTTCAGCATCAGAAAGTTCTACCTCTATTCTTGACGATGAAGCTTTTCCATCAATAGCCATAAGAGCAAGATTTCCTTCATCTTCATCTTCACTGTCAGTATCATCCCAGCTTCTTCCCTTTGCCAGATAAGCCCTTTCAGAGTTCTTTCTTACTTGCTTTGGCTTCCTACATTCTGTGGCAAAGTGTCCCAACTCATTGCAGTTATAGCATCTAATGGTGCTTCGATCAACCATCCCTGTTTTGTACCCACCACTGCTGGTGTTAGAGGATGAAGATCCACCTTTCTGGAATTTGTTGTAGTTGGACTTGTACTTAAGCTTGGGATTCCTCCTGAATCTGACATGGGAGAATCTCTTGACAATTTGGGCCATTGATTCATCTTCCAATTGCTCCAGCTCTTCCAAGGAATAAAAATCATCACTTGATTGATTTGTAGTAGGAGGATCATATTCTGCTACTAACTCATTTTCCTCACCCTTGGAAAACTGTACCATTCTTTCTAACTGTTGAGATTGTTGTTGTTGTTGACCTTCAGCTACAAGTGCAGTAGATGTGCTGACCATTCTATCCTTCCCGTAGACTTCCTTCTGTTGAATCTGCTCCAACTCATAGGTTTTTAACACTCCATAGAGCCTGTCCAAAGAAATCTCACTCAGATCTCTAGCTTCTCTAATGGCAGTGATTCTATGTTCAAGATGAGCTGGCAGTGTTAAAAGGAACTTTTTGTTGACCTCCCTGATTGAATAATACTTTCCATTGATGTTCAGGTTGTTGATCAACGCATTGTACCTCTCAAACACTTCAGTAATTCCTTCTCCTGGATTTGATTTGAAATGTTCATATTCAGAGGTTAGGATTTCCAACTTGTTCTCCCTAACTTCCTCTGTGCCTTCATTAATCACCTCAATAGTTTCCCACATGTGTTTGGAATTTTTACAGTTCATCACATGTCTGTTCATCAAGGGATCAAGGGAATCAATTAATATTAATTGAAGGCTGGCATCCAAGGAGGCTTCTTCCTTCTCAGCAGGAGTAAAATCTTCAGGCTCTTTTGGATAGGTTCTAGCTTCAGTAGTCACCACACCATCTATTATTACCTCCGGTTCAATAACCATCGGAGTTTTTATACCCTTCTTTAACAAGTTTGAATATTTGGGATTTGCAACTTGTAAAAATAATAGCATCTTCTTCTTCCACATGATATAATTCTCTTTATCAAATTGTGGAATTTTAACGGTTCCAACTTTATGTGAAGTCATTATGAATTTTTGAATAAATAAAAATTCAAGGAGTTGAAAAATCACAAAAGTCTAGGATCTTGATTTGTTCGTTAATCAGAAGGCTCTGATACCAATTGTTAGGTCCCAATGTGTTTGTAGAAGGGGGGGTTGAATACAAACAGTACCGAATAATCGAATTAAATGCGGAATAAAAAATGTGAAACAAAATTCAAGTTAAATAAAAATATTATTAAACTTGAAAGGTGTTACAACAACTGTATCGATTACAAGGAATTACTCTCAAATTAATTATCACAAATCTAGAATAAATTCGACATGAACTTTTTCTATTTTTGTAATAAAAAAGATTCAAATGCTAAACGCAATTTGAGATTAAGTTCTAGGGATTTTAATCCGCTAGATTGATATACAAGAACAAGATAAAGATTTCTAGTGGATTAGATTTAACATTACAATCTAGAAATTATGATCTTGAATAAAGCAGATGAAGATAAAATGTTTTGCTGCGGCTGCTGTCTCTTGTTCTTGAAAATAATTGAGAGTTTTTTAAAGAAAAGTCTTCTGCTTCTTTTTAAATCAGAAAAACAATAGAATTGAATTGGCATGACAATCCTATAGCTTGTATGACTTTCGGTAGGACAATTGAATGAACTAGCAAGACAATCTGAATGAACTAGCAAGACAATCAGAATGAACTAGCAAGACAATTACCCTCCTAGAGTAACTTTCGGTATGACAATGGAGAATGACCTAGCATGACAATCGGTATGACAATCCAGATTGTCATGCTAGTTCATTTCCATTTGTTTTGCTGATTTAAGCCTTGAATTTAATCCAATTAAGCTTCTGAAAATTCCTAAAATTCCTAGAATTAATTCAGAATTAATTAATCAATTAATTCAATTAATAAATAAATTATTCTTCGCAGATATAATTTATTTTCTTAATTAAATTAGATGACTTAATTAATTAATAGAGAATTAATTCTAGTCTTGAGCAGCAACCATTCTTCTGCAAATCTTCTGAAAATCACTGAAAATTATGATCAATTCCACCACTTCAACGCTGACACTCGATGTACTGTCTGGTTCATGAGTGACTAACTTCCGTGACGTTTCTTCATGTCTTGACTCTGACACTTTGATTTTCTTCAGATTAAATCCTTGTAATTTAATGATACCCTGACGAGATCTCTGTCACTTGATTAAATCCACGATCTTGATTTATTATCACTGAGGCATGATCAACTTCTTGAACTTCTTCAAGTGAATTAACTCCTCAAGTCTGTAGATGAACCTTGTTTCTGAATCCTTTGACAGATATTACTTTGCGAGATCTCTCTGACGGTCGATCCACTATTTACTTATTACATTCTTATTTGAGTTGAGTTGAATCCTCGAATATACAAATAGGTCTATGACATATGACTTACAGACAGGTTCTCCTCTACATGTAGAAAATGGTGGGGTTGTACTACTACGACTGATCATCGTAAGTGGTCTTCCTGGCGCGGTAAACTCCCGTAATGAGTTCATCATCCATTTGGATAATTCTGCAACACTACCCGTAGCATTTCGATTGAAAGGCTACTAATGGGTGGTTGCCGAAGCATTGACAGGGTCAAACATTTTTATTGGTGTATCCATTGAATGAAGTATCTCGTAACTTCATTTCTTTTCAAAATATTTCAAAGATCAAATATTTTTAAGTTTTACTTGTGGTCTCATCTATGGGATGACCCCGTGAATTTTATTATACTTTGAACAGTGGTAGTTCAAGTAGCTTTATAAATGATATAAGTATAGTGAAGTATTTGGTAACTTCATCCCTTGTTTTTACTTATATCTAGTAAGTAATTATCTTACTCATGATAAAAGATTCTAGTAAGTATCCATTTAGATACTTATATTATTGTTATCACTATATATTATCTTGCGAGCTGTAAGGCTCACTCTTGCTTTATTTCTTCATCACACAACAACAGTTAGGAAAGATGGCCAGACTCCAGCAGACCCATCGCAAGCGCGTGGGAAGCGTCCCTCGTCTTCCCGATGATGTTGTGGCTGCTATAGCTACAGAGGTAGATCCATTTGTAGATCAGACCATCTACTTTTGAGAATCAATTATGTATAATTATAACTTGTGGCAGATAATGGCAATTAACTGTAAATTTATCAAGTAATCATTTTGGGTTGTAATAACTTTTAAATTGTGGATTCAAAGACTTGTACTTATTTAAATTTCATCTCTGAGACTATAACGGGTTGTGGTGTGTGTTAGTGTGGGGTCACAGCATAAGGTTATTATTATTAATTAAGTGAAGTGATATTGTGGAGAGAAAGACCGTGACGACCCGGATCCCCGACCCCGGATCTGGGGGTTTTACAGAAATGGTATCAGAGCTAAGCGTTATAAACCTCAGAGATGATGGGACGTTAAGATAATAAGTTCACAAAGATAATAAGAACTCTTGCCAAGTTCATAGTCGGGCTACCTAACGTAGTACTGACAGTTAAAACCCTTATGGGAACCCTTATAAATATCGTGATAGGAGCGTAGTTCGTTATCGTATATGGTAGCGGGACTCCGAACCCTGATGTTGAGGAGCAACATCGCGATGATATTTTATTACTAATTGGAGATCGGATTGTGGATCCGATAGAGTGTCCTAATGCAGGACCGGATGATGTTGATATTGAGGATTTAGCGGTTGAGGATGTTGTCCTAGAAGGGATAGTTGTTGAGGAGGATCCCATGGAGGATCCTGACAGGATTGGATAAAGGACCACTGATGAATTGATGACCATGGTTTGGTCGACTACCAGAGGTAGGATTGGCCGGTCACTACCGGAGGTTCGTTCAAGTTGTAAAGATAGTAGCCCCTTTAACGCGGCTTACTCGTAAGACTGAGAAGTTTGAATGGACAGAGAAATGCGAGAACAGCTTTCAAGAACTGAAGCAGAGGTTGGTGATGGCCCCTATGCTGGCGTTGCCGGATGGAAAAAGGAGATTTTGTGATTTGTAAGTGACGCTTCGCATAAGGAATTAGGGTGCTTCTTAGCACAGCAAGATAATCGCGTCTGCGTCAAGACAATTAAGGTAATATGAAATTCGATATCCCCGCTCATGAGCTTAGGCTCGTGGCAATAGTTTTGCCCTAAAGGTTTGAGGCACTACTTGTATGGAGAGAAGTATGAGATTCACAAACCATAAGTACTCTAGTACATTTTCCCATAGAGAGAGCTCAACATATGCCCGAGGAGGCGGTTAGAGCTAATGAAGAATTATGATTGGGAGATTCTTTATCATTCGGGGAAAGCCAATGTGGTGGCTGATGCCCTTAGTAAGAAGGAGAGACTCAAGAGGTTAATGTCTTTGGGAAAGTTGATAAGAGATTTTGAAAAAAATGGAAATAGATATGAAGGTAACCGGAGCCGGTACCGAAAAGCTGTTTGAGATTGCAATACAGTCCGAATTATCGGAAAAGAGCATATTGTGCCAGAGAAAGGTGATGAATGAAGGCAGAGAGCCAACAAATAAATATGAGATTAATACCGAGAAAGAGGATAAGGGAATAATGAGGTATTCCTATAGAATTTGGGTTTCGAAAGTTCAAGAGCGTAAGGATGAGAACTTAGATGAGAGCCATAGTTTGAGGAATAAGATTTAGAGCAAACCCTGAACGTGATAGTCAGGGAGGTCGCCATCAAGATAGAAGGAACCCATGATATAATGGAGAGGAAAATGAGGATTTTAAATTAAAAGATGACCCCAATTATGGGGAGTAGGATGAAACATTTCATACTAAGGAAACAGAAAGTCGAGTAAGGAAAGGAGACCCGAGACGGTACTCCTATACGGAAATTCATGGACCTGTCTAAAAAGAACTTAGAGTATTATCCCCAACCACCACCCTGAGGAGATAGTGCGGTGAGAAATTCTTTCAGGACCTTTAAGTCGCTAAGCTCTCAGAGTTCCATGGAACAAGCTGACCCAGCCGAGGCAAGAGCCTGGCTAAAGGAAATATAGGAATTATTGGAGATTCTAAATGATTGACGAATCACAAAAGACTGTTTTTGTCACTTACCCTCCTAAGGGAGAGACCACCCGCTGGTGAAAGACCAAGAAAGGCATGGAGCCAGAGATTATAATAAACTGATTAAAGTTTAGTCAATTGTTTTCGGGAAAGTAATTCCCAAGGTTATGGAGATAGTGTAAAAGCTTTAGAGCCAGAACAAAGGCGGACGAGTATGATGAATTATGAATCTAAGTTGTAAAAGTTATCAAGATTCGTTCTGAGGACACGAATCCAGAATGACGGGATGTTTAAAATCAATGCTTATGTGGTGTTGGTTCATGAAATAATGATAAGAGAAAGGAAAAAAAAAAAAGAAATTGAAGAGGAAAGGAATATAACGGCAATAGAGTTTGAGGAATGATAAGGGAGTTGGGTATGAGGAAACCCTAAAGACTCGTAGAAATAGAAATAGGAAAGTATGTAATCGTCAAGATGATGATGATCCACCATGAGTTAAAATTTATGGTTGAAGGCATAAGAGATACATATATTGTACCCCCTTTAAGTTGGGAGGATTCGAGGAAACCTTGAGGTAATTCGAAGGATAAATAATGAAAAATTGGATGAAGGAAGTGACCTTCAAGAAGGTGAAATGTAAGACCGGTGGCTTGATACCCAGAAAGGGAGACGCCAGGTATGAAAGATATCCCAACATTGAGGTAACTGTTGAGATAAAAAACAAAAGTAAATAAGGATTTATTAAGAAGAAGTTCACGTTGAACACGACCAATATCTTCCAGATCATCCATGTGATCATTACCAAATCAGGAAAGAAAAGCGGATAACCATTTTTATCTTTTGGAGGCCATATGAATTGACCTCAATTTGAATAAGGATGCTATTATGAAGTTAGGTATAGACTATCGAGGTGGAAATGATTGAATAAGATACCCTTATCAGGGATATATGACTTTATTTATCCATGGAAGGATAACGTTAGAGGTTTTGCAATGAGAAAGGTAATATTCAAAATTCTCAAGAATGGAAATGTTGATAAAGGAAATATGACGTAATTATAATGATGCCAAGTGAGGCACGTGTTAAACCACGAGAAGGTATGGATCGAACCAATAATGGTCGAAATTGTTCAGGGCAATTAGGACTTAAGATAAAAGATGTTCTAATTATGATTGAGAGTCAGTCATGACAGTGATTAACCTCTAAAGACTGAGGCAATAACTTATGGAAAAATGGTGATTTTTTTTTTACTCATCAGATTTTAAGGAAAACATCTTCACATAAGCTGTGATTGAAATAAGGTGGAAAATTTTATTTGGAGGTGGTTAAAATGACATTGACTGTAAGGAAATTTTACTATCAGGAAAGGCCAAAGAGGTGGCCGACACTTTAAAGGTAAGAGGATAATTATAGGCGCTTGTGCCAAAGGAATACAATGATGATGGTTAAAGCTATGCAGATTGTATTATGGTTTGGAAGATTGACATTCCTTCTGATGACTGTGCAATACCCAACCGTAATAGTAGTTGGTAAAAGTTTAATTCGTGTAATCGCCATGAACGGGCTATCTATCTTAGGAGGTCCTATCTTGGGATACGCCAGGACCATGTTTCCAAAAGGACTAGACGAACCTTTGAGTTAAGTCTTCTATTTAAGGCATATGATTAAGAATGGTATTAACCTGCTATCGTTGCTTTGATTGAAACTCTTCTGCAATTTTATCTGCTTCATGTCATGAAAGTACGTCAGAGTTTGGAGTGTTCTTCATGAATTGTGATTGGTGGTTATGTTAACTCCTTAGGAGAATTAGATACGAGATGTATGGACTCCGTATGGTTAGCTATTAAGACTTCATGGAAAATGAATGACTACAGTAGGTCAGTGGTGGACCATAGTAAGGCAGCAATGATTCTACGAGTAATGAGCTGATTATAACCGTGAGAGTTGTATTGGAATGGATGTTGAGATTGAATACCACTAATCGGGTAGTGGTAGTGTATAAGTTATCATTGATAGACTAATTAAGTAGAGTATCTACCTATTGAATATTTATTCTTTCTTATCAATAGAGAGCCGTATTATTATACGAGGAAGGTTGCGATGCGAGCATAGAATCCTAGTAACGGTGATATATAGAATGAGATCCCAGATTCGATTTTCGATGTCGAGGGAGTTTCAAAGGTGATTGTGTATAAGCTCGAGGAAGAGCATGGGTCCATAGAATGATGGACGGGATAGAGAAAATATTTAGGCACGTGAAATGCGATGCTATAATACTTGATGTTGATATAAATACATATATGTTTTGTTCTCCTATGACAAACCTCTATAGTTCAGAGGTAGGTTCCAAGCCAGATATTTTGTGGCTGTATATTTTTTCATATATACAATTCTCTTCAATTCGTTCTTTTCTCTTCTTTTCATTTCATGTAAGCTGAGAAGAACAACCCTTCCAGAAGGGGAGGTATTGCCGAATGACTATCTATCTTTGTGATAGAAGCCTAGTAGGATACCATCTATTGTTTAGTTGCTTGTCAAGTACTAAAGGCTGGCCACCTTCTGTACTAACTATGCGATATAACAAGTGTTCATGATCATAGTGATCTCTCAACAAATTCCTTTACTTCTATTTGATTGATCAAATTTTGGAAAATAGAAACAACTGAAAAAGGAGTAATAAAGTGGTGGTAGTATGCGGAATGGAAACACATTCGTGATACTAAGGTTGACGTGGTTATTAAAAGGTTATAGAACGCTAACGAGCAAAAGTATAACCAGTATAATATTAGGAACCGAAGGTGATAGCGATAACGAACTGGAAAAGAATGGGTATTAAGAAGCAAAAGCTATAATGCTAGAAGCTATAATGAGAGTTTGTGCAATAGACTTGAAAGAAATTGGAATGATCACATAACGCGGATTGAGTTATCTTACGACAATAGATCATATGTCATTATCGAGATGTCGCCTTATGAGATCCTTGAGGGAAGACAATGTCGATCTCCCTTATGTTAGGATGAAGTTGTAGAGCGCAAGATGCTCGGACCCGCAGTAGTCCAAAGGACCAAGGATATGATAGATCTAATCAGAGGACGGCTGGTAGTAGCCCAAGATGGACATGATAAGTATGTTGATTTGACACGAAAGGATAAAGAGTATGAAATAGGGGACCTAGTAATGATATAGGTATCCCTTGGAAAGGATTGATGAGGTTCGGAAAGAAAGGAAAGCTAAGTCTACAATTCGTTGGACCCTTGGATATATTAAGACGTTTGGGAAGTTAGCATATGAGCTAGTCCTAACCCCGAACATGTAGCAGGTCGTAACGTGTTTCACGTATCAATGTTAAGGAAGTGTAATTCAGATGCCAGATAAATAGAGGCATATGAGCGCATAGATATGCAACCCGACATAACCTATATGGAGCAACCAGGAAGGGTTATAGAGTGAAAAGGAACAAGTGCTTAGGAGAAGGATTATCAAACTAGGCAGAGTTTGGTGGTAGAACCACAATGTGGGAAAATTGACTCGAGAGTTAGAAAGTGTAATGCTAAGAAAGTATCCCCATTTGTTTTCTATCTGATTCCGGGACGGAATCCTTTTAAGGAGGGGAGACTGTAATAACCCCAATTTTTGAGAAATTTTGAAACCCTTATGAATAGTGTTTTTGCTGAACGAGAAAACTTTTCATGCCACGCTATGTAGGGGTTCTGTTATTGATCTTATGGGATATTATTAGTACTCTATGAAGTATATAAGTGTATGTAAAGATCGTCAGAATCCAATTCCGAACACTTTGGTTTTTCCCGGAAATCCACAAGATACGGAGAGAATTGAGTATAAGGTAACAGGATAAAAAGGATTTAAATTAAAGGATTATAATAGAGGATCATAAAAAGGAATATAATGTATTGAGAAAGGTTAAGGGAACCTAAGTAATAAGATCCCGGGTATGATCCTTCAAACGATAAACGAGAACGAAAGTTAAGCGAACCGTATAACAGATCAGCGGTCATTAGGCAAACGATTAGGAAGATAATCAAAGGGATTAGTGGGAATGATGTCATCCAACCAATAGAAAGAGGACAAGGAAGGGAGGATGACATCATGAGGATGACATAAGCATGACATGGGAAGGAAGGAGGTGTGGTTGAATGAGAACCACACAAATTCAAGGGCAAGAAGGTAATTGACTAAAGCAAGCACAAAAACCAATCAACCAAGCCAAGTAAAATCATTTTCATCAAAAATAAAAAGCAACCAAGGCCTTGTTCTTGAAGCTCTCGGCTTTTTACTATTCATTAGGCAAGAATTTTCAAAAATTCAAGATCCAAGCTTCCTAAATTGGTGAGTAAATTCCCTAATCATCTTCATGCATAGTTAGGGCTATACCATGAGTTTAAGCCATCAATTCCTTCTCAATCTTCTTCATTTAATCAAAGAAGAAGACTATGAATAGTGTTTTCAAGTTTTTTAACTTGAAGTTTTATTGTTTTTCTTGAAGATCCAAGCTTTCCTAAGACTTCTCAAAGCTTCTTAAGGCTTCCTAGCTCATCCCACCACTTCAAGGAAGGTATACCATCTCCAAACCCTAGATTCCTATGTATTATAAGATGATTTTGATTGGTAGGATGATATTGTAGCTTGTTGTTGTGATTTAGAGTTTGGGATTTGGAATGGTAGTGAAATGGAATGGTAAATGTTGTGGTTTTGATTAAAAGAACTTAAGTATGGTTAAATTAAGCTTAGGCATAAGTATAATTGATTAAATTGAATTGGTTGGGGTTATTATGATGTGATGAGGATGGATGTTGGTTGTATGTTGGATTTGAGGTTGGTTTGTGGTTGGTTTTGAATGGTTAAAAATCGGGAAATCGCGTAAACATAGCCGTCGTAACGTCCGATTTTCTGTAGACTGTTTTTGTGCATAACATTAGGACCCGAGAACCCCCTGCTAGATTATGACCACTGCCATGTTTAGATAGCTCATGTTACGAGCTTCGTTTTGATATGTAGTTCGTTCGATTCCGATGCACGGTTTAGGAGAAACGACCGTTTCAAGTAACGGCGTTTCGCGAACGAAACTTTTCCCCTCACCTTACTTTGAAACATAGGTTAAAGACCGAAAAGGGTTAATTAATGTATGAAACATTTATGGTAAGTGTGTTAGGCAGTTGGTAAGACACTCGCGAAGGAATCGCTTTAAAACTCGTAAAGGTTAAATTATTAAAAATGGTGGAGCCGAGGGTATCCGAGTGACTTAAGCGAATCAGTGAGCGCAAAACAAGCGTTAGAGTCTAAGTTAGTTAAAGTATAAATTTACAAGTGATTTTGGTTTAATTCCAACTTACTTGTTGTTTATAGGTTACCAGACTCGTCCCGAGCCTTTTATCACCCCAAGTCGCTCAGGCAAGTATTCTATCCGTTATACTGTTGTTGTGATGTATACATTTGTATATGCATGATCTTGCGATAAATGCATATTGGTTATTTAGCAAATTCTTGCGATATATTGTAGCATGTGATATGATATATATGCATGTCTGTTTCATATTCTTGAAATATATATCTGTTGGCTCAGTTGATAATACCTATGCTAGAGGATAGCGGTAACTTGCATATACCCTTAGTATAGGGACCCAAAGGTGAATATATTTTCTAAAACCGGGAGTCGAGGATCCCGAGTAGATTTTTGTATATATGGATATGGATATATATATATATATTTATATATATATATATGGTTATAGTTTTTCCAAACTATTAATCGAATAAGGTTTATTCGATAACTTTAAACTTTATTTTATTATTGAATATTATTTCGAATATTATTCGAAGGCGCATGACTCCTTTTGTTTATTTATCTGAATATTACTTGAATATTCATCGGAGGGCTTATGACTCTTTTATATTATTTATTGAATATTATTTGAATATTCATTCGAAGGCTTATGACTCAGTTTATATTATTTAATGAATATTATTTGAATATTCATTTGAGGATCTATGACTCCGATTATTTGCTGAGGTATATTCTTTATTTTATTAAAGAATAAGGTGTCAATAATCAAACTTATTTTCGATTATTCAACTAAAGATAATACTTTCATATAAGTATATCTTTGATTATTTAATACTCGTTTCAAGTATAAGTTTTAATACTTCTACTTCAATTATTTTTATAAAGATAATTCTTTATGGGAATATTATTTAAATAATAATATTCAGACATTTTCTAAATATACTGGGGACTGATTTACTTCATCAAATCAGTTTTACTCCAAACACTCTTTAAAGTGTTTTCGAGTCTTTAAAATGATTTTCAAAAGTTAGAGCGGATCCCAAAACTATTTTTATATTTAAGATCTTCCTTTTAAAAAGGGGATTTAAATACTCGCTCAAAACCTGGGGGATCCGGCTCGGTGGTGTGTTTTATATTCGCAACAAGGTTGCTGTCTTGGTAAAAGAGTTTTTGATTACTTACCCAATATTCGGGAAGTAAAATTCTTGGAACAAGTTAATCCATTAACAGGCATCGCCTGGGAAATATCGGTGAGTTTTCCTTTCCAACTAGATACGACTTCTTGGTGGAGCCGTATCAACAAGTTTCTACTTGGGGAAAGGGGGAAACGAGCTTTACGTTTCAGAGTCATGGATTTCATCTGAACTAGGAGTGGCGTAAGTGGTCGAGTAGCGCCGGCCCAGCCTTATTATATTGGCCCAAATGGCCTGGAAGTTCCGCTAAGGCGGTCCATTCCCTAGGAGTTCAGTGTTCGGTTGACAAGTAAATCCGACAGGTTCTCCTCTACATGTAGAAAATGGTGGGGTTGTACTACTACGACTGATCATCGTAAGTGGTCTTCCTGGCGCGGTAAACTCCCGTAATGAGTTCATCATCCATTTGGATAATTCTGCAACACTACCCGTAGCATTTCGATTGAAAGGCTACTAATGGGTGGTTGCCGAAGCATTGACAGGGTCAAACATTTTTATTGGTGTATCCATTGAATGAAGTATCTCGTAACTTCATTTCTTTTCAAAATATTTCAAAGATCAAATATTTTTAAGTTTTACTTGTGGTCTCATCTATGGGATGACCCCGTGAATTTTATTATACTTTGAACAGTGGTAGTTCAAGTAGCTTTATAAATGATATAAGTATAGTGAAGTATTTGGTAACTTCATCCCTTGTTTTTACTTATATCTAGTAAGTAATTATCTTACTCATGATAAAAGATTCTAGTAAGTATCCATTTAGATACTTATATTATTGTTATCACTATATATTATCTTGCGAGCTGTAAGGCTCACTCTTGCTTTATTTCTTCATCACACAACAACAGTTAGGAAAGATGGCCAGACTCCAACAGACCCATCGCAAGCGCGTGGGAAGCGTCCCTCGTCTTCCCGATGATGTTGTGGCTGCTATAGCTGCAGAGGTAGATCCATTTGTAGATCAGACCATCTACTTTTGAGAATCAATTATGTATAATTATAACTTGTGGCAGATAATGGCAATTAACTGTAAATTTATCAAGTAATCATTTTGGGTTGTAATAACTTTTAAATTGTGGATTCAAAGACTTGTACTTATTTAAATTTCATCTCTGAGACTATAACGGGTTGTGGTGTGTGTTAGTGTGGGGTCACAGCATAAGGTTATTATTATTAATTAAGTGAAGTGATATTGTGGAGAGAAAGACCGTGACGACCCGGATCCCCGACCCCGGATCTGGGGATTTTACAGGTTTGGCTTCGATCCACTTGGTGAAATAATCAATGGCTATAATCAGAAACTTCCTTTGTGCTGTGGCCATGGGAAAAGGCCCCAAAATATCCATTCCCCATATAGCAAAAGGAATGGGCGAGTTGATAGAGGTCAGCATCTCGGGGGGTTGTCTAACAACAGGTGCATGCTTCTGACAGCGGTCACATTTCTTCACGTATTCTTTGGCATCATCCATCATTTCTGGCCAATAAAAGCCTAAACGAGTTATCTTATGAGCCAAGGCCCTGCCCCCCAAGTGTTGTCCACAAATACCTTCATGCACTTCTTCAAGAGCCAAGCGTGCCTCATCGGGCCTAAGACACCTCAAGTAGGGAACCACGAAAGATCTTTTGTAAAGAATCCCATCTATCAAAGAGTACCTTAGTGCCCGAACAATTAATTTCCGCGCTTCAGTTGCATCGCTTGGCAACCAACCGGTTTGAATATGAGCCTTAATGGGATCAATCCAGGATGTCCCCAGGCCTATAGGAGCCATAAGCTTAACATCTATGCTTCGTGTTTTCAAAACACGGAAGTACACACATCCTGAACTTTCTTCTATCTCAGATGAAGCAAACTTTGATAGCGCATCTGCTTTAGCATTTTCTTCCCTTGGAATGTGTTCAACATGGCATTCATTAAATTGGGTCATCACAGCCCTTACTAGGCGGACATACTTAGCCATCATATCATCCCTTGCCTTAAATTCTCCCTTTACCTGGGATATGATCAGCTTCGAGTCTCCACGGACCTTTAAGTTTTTGACTCTAAGTGTCCCAGCTAGACCAAGGCCAGCTATCAGGGCTTCATACTCTGCCTCATTGTTTGTGGTTGGGAAGTCTAGCTTCATAGCATACTCAATTAAGAACCAACCCTGCTCCACTGGAATTTGTTTTTGATGCTCCATCAAAATAGAGAACCCAATATTCTTTCTCCTTACCATCCTTCTCTCTGTCCCCATTATTGACTCTCTTGTCTTGAGGTATGGTATCTTCCTGCCCCCCGACTTCTTGGTTGGGTATGGTACATTCCACCACGAAGTCCGCTAGTGCCTGGGCTTTTATGGCCGTCCGTGGCTTATACTTGAGATCGAACTCTCCCAACTCTATTGCCCACTTAATCAATCTCCCACTTGCCTTGGGACTGTGAATGATATTTCTCAGTTGCTGATTTGTTAGCACCTCAATCTGATGAGCCTGAAAATAAGGATGCAGTTTTCTTGAAGCCATTACCAAGGCTAGGGCAAATTTCTCAATAGTTGAATAATTTAATTCAGCACCATGCAGAATTTTGCTGACATAATACACGGGTTTCTGGACTTTTAGCTCCTCCTTAACCAACACCGCGCTCAAGGCGCTCTCTGAAACAACCAAGTACAAGAATAAAACTTCACTCAGAACTGGCTTGGCCAACAACGGGGCCTGGGCCATATACTTCTTTAACTCTTCAAATGCCTTCTGGTTTTCCTCACTCCATACAAAGTCTTTGATGCTCTTTAGTGACTTGAAGAATGACAAACACTTGTCTCCTGACTTGGAGATGAATCGTCCTAGCGCAGCAACCCTTCCTGTGAGCTTCTGAACATCCTTGACAGTTTTTGGTGGTTCCATGTCCAGGATCGCCTTTATTTTATCCGGGTTAGCCTCAATTCCCCTCTTTGAGACCATTAGTCCCAAAAATTTTCCAGATCCTACTCCGAAAGCACACTTCGTAGGATTCAACATCATCTTGTGGTACCTCAGGACCTCAAAAGCTTCCCTCAAATGGGTTATATGATCAGTCTTTAGTAGACTCTTGACTAACATGTCATCAACATAGACTTCCATAGTCTTACCAATAAGATCCTTAAAAATTTTATTCACCAACCTTTGATAGGTGGCTCCTGCATTCTTGAGACCAAACGCCATAACAAGATAACAATAAACACCAAAGTCAGTGATAAATGATACCTTTGGAATGTCATCCTTATGCATTTTGATCTGGTTGTATCCGCTAAATCCATCCATGAAACTCAGCATCTCATGTCCAGCAGTGGCATCAATCAAAGTATCAATTCTAGGCAGCGGAAAACAGTCTTTGGGGCATGCATCATTCAGATCAGTGAAGTCTATACACATCCTCCACTTTCCATTAGCCTTCTTCACCATTACATGGTTTGCTAACCACTCCGGAAATTGAATCTCCTCAATGAAACCAGCCTCTAAGAGCTTTTCTACTTCCTGTTTTATAGCCTCTTGTCTTTCCGGGGCAAAATTTCTTTTCTTTTGTTTCACTGTCTTCCGGCTTGGATCTACGTTTAGCTTGTGAGTAATTAACTCCGGATCTATGCCTGGCATATCAGCTGCTGACCATGCAAACACATCACTATTTTCTTGCAAAAATTTCACTAACTTCCCTCTAATGGCTCCTCTAATGTGGCTCCAATGAAAGTCATCCTCTCAGGATTTTCGGGGTCTAAAGGAATCGAAACCAATTCTTCTGCTGGCCTTCCTCTATTCTCGTCATTTTCTTGAACATCCATATCTTCAATAGGAAGAACCTGCCCCCCGACTCCATCTGCCCTCAAAGAGGCCACATAACAGCTTCTAGCCATTTTTTGATCTCCTCTCTCTTCTCCAATCCCGTTTCGGGTGGGAAACTTCATGACTGAATGGTAGAAAGAGGGGACTGCCTTAAAGGCATATATCCCTGTTCTCCCCATGATAGCATTATAAGTTGAACTAGCCTTTACCACCACGAAATCCAGCATCTGCGTTGCTTGCCTTGGTTCCGTACCTATGGTGGTCGGCAATTTGATTATCCCTTCCACAGGACATTCTACTCCAGCAAATCCATATATCGGCATGTCGGTTGGTGTCAACTGGGAGTCGTTATATCCCATCCTTAGAAAGGTGTCGTGGAGCAAAATATCCACAGAAGCACCATTATCCACCACAAGGACCCTTTTAACCGGGCTATTTCCTATTATCGGTGTTATGACCAGCGGGTCGTCATGGGGAAACTTCACACCCTCTAGGTCGAAATCATCAAAAGCCAATGTTACTTCTGTCCTGGCCCTCTTCGGGGCTTCTCCAATAATATGCATAACCTCCCTAGTATATGCCTTTCTGGAATTTTTGGACAATCCAGCAGCAGTTGGACCTCCAAAGATCGTGTTTATCACAGGTCCTCGAGGGCGTCGCGGTCCTCCAAAAATTGCATTTATAACCGGTCCTCTAAGTTGGGGCTTCCACTCCTGATCATCTTGGTCCCTCCTACGATCTTCAAAGTTCTTCCTTCCATTATTGTTTATGTCCCCTCCATCTCCAGTATACTTGTTCAATCTTCCTTTTCGAATCAAAAACTCAATTTCATCTTTCAATTGCCTACACTCATCGGTGTCATGGCCAACATCTTTGTGAAACCTGCAATACTTGCTCTTATCTAGCTTGGCGGGATCAGCCTTCAAAGGCTTAGGCCAGCGAATATCTCTATCTTTCTCAATCTCCATCAAAATCTGACTTCTAGGAGCATTCAGCTTATCGTATTCAGTGAACTTTTGCCCAGGTCCTCCCTTCTTGGGGGTTGAATCAGGGTTTTGTTCGGTTCTAGGATATTTGTCCTTTGCAATATATTCTAAATCAGTTTTCCGCTTCTTGCCTCCAGTGGGCTCATTACTTACTACGGTCTTCCTCATACTTTCTTCAACCTTGATATACTTCCCTGCCCTCTCTTGGAGCTGCAACATGCTTTCAGGGGGACGTTTGGCCAAGGACATCTTAAAAAACTCGTCCCTAGTTCCTTGTTGCAGTGCTATCATGGCTACCTTATCATCAAGGTCCGGGACTTTTAAAGCCTCCTTTGTGAAACGATTCAGGTAATCTCTCAAGGATTCCTTAGCTCCCTGCACAAGACTTATAAGAGATGCTGAACTTTTCTCATGGACTCTTCCACTGATGAATTGCTTAATAAAAGCCTAACTTAATTCTCTGAACGATCCAATAGAGTTTGGGGGCAGGCGACTGTACCATCTTTGAGCCATACCCGACAGGGTCTGAGGGAAGGCCCGACACTTTATAGCATCATTCACGGGTTGCAGCAGCAGTGCATTAGAGAATGTCCTAACATGATTAGCGGGGTCTCCTGTGCCATCATAGGCTTTGATAGTGGGCATCTTTAATTTCCTTGAGATATGGGCATTCATTATCTCTTCTGTGAAGGGTGGAGTTGGATCATCAGGATCTCCAAGGGGAAGGAGATTGCTTGGATCAGTTCTTGGGACAACAACCCTTCTTCGTACCGGACCATCCAAGTCTATGACAGGAGGAGGATTTCTCCCCCTAGGAGGTATCTGGGGTCTGGTGGCCTGGTGAGCCTCCAAATCACGCCTCAGCCTTTGGATTTCAGCCTCATGAGCCCTGATCCTTTCCTGCACTTCTTGGGGATTCGGCCCTGGGGTGCTTTGGGGGCGTTGCCTTCCATCGGCCATTGGCTCTTTTCCAGGACACCTCCTTCTCGGGGCCACTTCATCATCCGAAGATTCGGAGTCTCTCTCAGTGTAAGGACCGTAAAATTCCCGATCATCAGGAATAGGAGCCAAACCTCGTATATAGGGGGCGACTGCCCTCGTGCTTCGCATCGCCCAGCATATCCACTTCCTCCAACCTCAGGGTGAAGGGGCATCCCATAAGGGGGGTTAGTAGTAACAATAGTTGAATATTCATACCCGACGGGTCGAGAATTCACAGGTATATGTACTTGTTGAACTTGAGGATTCGTACCTTGAATAGTCGGGGGAGTTGTCCCTTGTGGCTGAGGTTGAGTTGCCCCTATCTGGGCTTCCCCCTGAGTAGATGTATAAGTTGAATGGGGAGGAACCTCCACGGTTGACGAAATCACCTGGGTTGTCTCTGATGGTGTTCCTTCCTCTAGAGCTCTAATTGTTCTTCGTGTTCTCGCCATGGTTGTTGTTGTGCTTTCCCACAGACGGCGCCAAATGTTATGGATAAAATACTAAGGTTATTATTTGCTGTATTTAATAAAAAAGAACGTGAGCTCTAAGGCTCGATTTGACTTCTCTTGTGTTTCGTGACTCAATCTACCTTAGCAAGATGCCTACGTACCTTGCTGATTGCCAAGGATCAAGTCAAAAAACGTAGTTCTGATCTGTGGGGTGAGGTCCCTTATATAGATGTTAGGAGTCCTTGAATTGGACTTGGTATAGGAGACTTGGTGGACAAGTCTCATAATTAGAATGGACTTTGGAGTCCTAGATAGTAGGAAACTGATTCCTTATCCTTTTAGGTCCCCTTGAGGCTAATCTGTAAGGATTTATATCCTTATCGGGACTCTTCTCAATAGCTGATTTTTCCCTTATTAATTAATTACAAAATTAATTAATAATCAGGGTTTTTGGGCCTTCTTTGTTCCATCAGGCCTGATCTGGTCCATCAGGCCTGATCAGCATATTAACCTTTCTGGTCTGAATGTCATACATCTTCTGATTGGGCCTAGCAGTCCACACCTTGTACAATTTAACGCAGTATTTAATTAAACTATCATAATTTATTTATCCCTATCAATAGGAGATCTCGTATTAGAGGTTAAGATGAAGTAGAGAAGTTAAGTATAAAGCTCAAATAAAAAGAACACAAATAAGAAGCTAAGAGTTACCATTTTTAAAAAATGGTCGGAAAAGTTCGCCAGAATATTCGCTGGAGGTTCGATCGGATTTTGACACTTTGGTCGAACTTGGAGAGCCCTTCCGGAGGCCGTAGAGTGGTAGTGGATGATCTCACTTTGTGGGATGAAGCTTGGTTTGTTGAAGCTAATCTTGGGTTTCAAAAACCTTGTATATATGTATATATATCTAAGAGATAGAAGGTTTTTGAGAAGAAGTATGTGTTTAGAATTTGAAAGAGATGAAGAGAGGATACTTATTGAAAAATCCCAGAAATTTTGTGGCTCTTTAGATTGAAGAAAATTGGTTGCGGTGGTGGTTTATTTATAGGAGAAGTTGCGTGGATTGAATGGTGGAGATTTAAGGAAAATGGATGGTGGATGATGTAAGTGGCATGGATTGATGACATGGAAAGCAAAGTGTGTTAGTTGTGTTTCTTTTCCACTTGACATATGAGACAAACAAGTTTATGGAGCTCCAAATCTCAGCTGATTTATGAATATAATAATTTATTCTCCTTTTTCTTTTAATCATTGTTTAATCACTTAAATAAACATTAAGCACCAATAATATGGCCACCTTAAAAACTCATAAATAAATACCATAAAAAAATATTATTATGTTAGATATATTTATGATGTCATGTCTAATAATGATTTGTGTTTAGTTTTCAGATCTTGACTAACAGGACAAATCAGGACTTAACTGGAAATCAGTACTTATACTGAAGTCAAAACTTAAGATATCAGAATTTAAGTTATCAGAATTTAAGATATCAGAAGATATTCATCAGGAGATAATATCAGGACTTAAGAAGACTTTCAGATAAGGAAGGCGGCTGATTGAAGGGAAAGAAGATCAAGACTAAAACAAGAAGAGATATGCATGGAGAAGAATTCTATGAAGAATAGAAGACTTGGAGGAAAAGATAACTAATTGATATATTTTAGGATACAGAATTATATTCGATATCAATTAGAGATTATCTTGTAATTGTGTGGTATATAAACACAGCATAGGGTTTACACTAGAAGTGTTATCATTATCGAGAATATTATTCATTGTAACCCTAACAGCTCTCGTGATATTTGTTCATCACTGAGAGAGAACGGTTCCATTGCAATACTGTTTTATTAATAAGATTATTCTTTGTTACATACTTGTGTTCTTAATTCGATTTTATTTTATCATAGACTGTATTCAACCCCCTTCTACAGTGTGTGACCTAAAAAGTGGTATCAGAGCCTATCTGTTAACACATATATAGTAAAGATCAAAAACAATCGTCTGAAGAAGAACAAACTCCAACCAAGCCCACCAAAACTGAAGAAACTCCCAAGACTCAAATCCACAATCGATATGAGACTATAAGGGTTCTCATGATGAGACCTTCTGAGTATCCCATATGGAAAGTAAAGATGGCTATGTTTCTGGAAGCTACAGATCCAGAATTTATGAAGGACCACATAAGCCAACCAAGCTCTCTGTTGTAGTTACAGATCAGCCAGCAAAGACAATACCAAAGGAGAAAATTGAGTATACAGCAGAAGATATCTCATCTATTGCCAAGGATGCAAAGGTAAGGCATTTGATGCATAGTGCCATTGATAATGTCATGTCAAACAGGGTAATTAATTGTAAGACTGCAAAGGAGATATGGGATGCTTTGGAAACAAGGTGTCAGGGAACTGATGCAATCAAGAAGAACAGGAAGACTATACTCACTCAAGAGTATGAGCACTTTGACTCAAAATATGATGAGTCATTAACTGGATTTTATGACAGGTTTGTCAAACTCTTGAATGATCTGTCACTGGTGGACAAGGAATATGATCTTGAAAATTCAAATCTAAAATTCCTGTTAGCTCTTCCTGAAAGTTGGGATTTGAAGTCTACTACTATAAGAGACAACTATACTCTTGATGAAACTACTCTTGATGAAATTGATGGTATGCTCAAGACTCATGAACTTGAGATGGATCAAAGAAGCAAGAGGTATGGGAGAAAGTCAAGGACAGTTTCTCTTAAGGCTGAGGAGGAATTCCCCAAAGTGGATGTCTCAAAGAAAGGCAAAGGAAAGGCTCTCATCACAAAGTCTGATTCAGATTTATCAAGTTCTGGTAATGATGAGGATTCAGAAACTGAAAGTCTATTTGAGATGGATGTTGATGAATAGATGATGAAATTGTGTGCTCTTATGGTGAAGGGTATCACAAAGATAGCCTACAGGAAATTCAGAAAGGGAAAGAAGGTTTCCAGGAAAAGTGGAAGTTCTGATAAGAAGAGTTTCAGAAAATCTGAAGGCAAAGAAGGAAAGTCTGACATAGGAGACTACTCAAATGTTAAATGCTATAATTGTGGTGAAAGAGGCCACATATCTTCTGAATGTAAGAAAGGAAAGAGAGACAAAGGCAAGGCCCATGTCACAAAGAAGAAAAGCTGGACAGACACTTCAGATTCTGAAGATGAGGTGAAATATGCCTTGATGGAAAATGCTGATAGCAGTTCTGATGTTGCTGAGTTAAAGGTACCTCAAATAACTTATGCTTTTCATACTGATGATATTACTGAGTTGAGGTCTTATCTTAAAACCATATTCATTAGCTATAGAGATCAGACCTTAACATGTGATAGGTTAACTTTTGAAAATCTGGCTTTTAAGAAAAGGAATGACTATTTAGAAAAAGAGTTAGTTATGTTCCATCAAACTCAGAAAGAAAGAGATGATGCTTTTTATGTTAGAGATGAAGTGTTAAAATTGAATCAATCTCTAAAAAATGAGTTAGAAAAGGAAAGAGAGATTATCAGGACTTGGACTAACTTTGGCAGAACAACTCAGAATTTGCTAAGTAGTGGAAACTGGAAAGAGAGCTTAGGTTTTGGAGATGATAAATGTGAAATAAGAACTGGACAAATTAAGCCAATTATTGTTAAACAGACTACTAAGCCAAAGGTAAATCCTGTTAAGTTTGTAGCTAAAACTGTAAAGTCTGATTCTGAAAAGATGAAAGATATTGATACAGAAGTTAAGGCAGAGTCAACTTCTGACAAATTAAAACATGATAAACCAGCTGAAGTTAACATAGGCTTAATGACAAAGAAGCAATTTAAGTATAAGCTGAAAGAGATTAAGAATGTAAACAAGGTAAAGCCACCTAGGAAAAATAGGAATGGAAAGGAAGGTGTGAATAAAAGAAATAATTATAAGTCTGTTCCTAATGCTCCTAGAAAGAAATGCAATAACTGTGGAAACACTAACCATCTTGCTTCTTTTTACATGAAGAATAAGGATATAAACTCTTTACCTCCTAAATCAGGAGTTAAGAGTCAGACTGTTAGGTTTAAACCATAAAATCCTTGTTTTCATTGTGGTAGTTTATGGCATTCCATTTATACTTGTAAGCAATATCATAGTTTGTACTATGATTATTATGAAATAAAACCTTATTTAAAGAAAGTTAGCATTATTCCTTCTAGTGTAAGTTCTGATGCAAAGTCTGATACTGTAAAATCTGATATGAAAAATGTTAGCATAAACTCTGAAGTTAAATCCGCTGCAAATGCTAACAAACTTAATAAGGCCAAAGGATCCAAGCAAGTCTGGGTCCTTAAAACTAATCATTAGTGGTTTTTGTGATTGCAGGGCAACTGGAAAAACATCCTAGTTCTGGATAGTGGATGTTCAGGACATATCACTGGAAATAAAGCCCTGCTATCAGACTTTGTGGAGAAAGCTGGCCCAGGAGTTTCTTATGGAGATGGCAATATGGGAAAAACTCTGGGATATGGCAATATCAATCTTGGGAATGTCATCATTGAAAAAGTAGCTCTAGTCTCTGGACTTAAACACAATCTGCTGATTGTTATTCAAATCTGTGACAGAGGTTATCATATGGATTTCTTTGAAGAACACTGTGAAGTTGTAAGCAAATCTACAGGCAAAGTTGTTCTGAAGGGATATAGGCATGGTAACATTTATGAAGCCAAGCTTTCAACAAGTTCTGATGGTTCTGCAATCTGTCTGTTAAGCAGAGTATCAATTGAAGAAAGCTGGGATTGGCACAAGAAACTGTCTCATTTAAATTTTAACAATATTAATGAACTAGTCAAGAAAGATCTTGTGAGAGGACTGCCAAAATCAGTATTTGCTCCTGATGGCCTTTGTGATTCATGTCAAAAGGCAAAACAAAGAAAATCTTCATTCAAGAACAAGACTGAATCTTCAATTCTTGAGCCTTATCACCTACTACATGTTGATCTATTTGGTCCAGTGAATGTCATGTTTATTGCAAAGAAGAAATATGCTACGGTCATAGTAGATGAGTTTACCAGATACACATGGGTGTATTTCTTGCTCACAAAAAGTGAAACTGCATCTATCTTGATTGATCATGTCAAACAACTGGATAAATTGGTCAAAGACTCTGTGAAAATCATAAGAAGTGATAATGGCACTGAGTTCAAGAATATGATTATGGAAGAGTTCTGCAAAGACCATGGAATAAAGCAGGAATTCTCTGCTCCTGGAACTCCACAGCAAAATGGAGTTGTTAAAAGAAAGAATAGAACTCTTATTGAAGCTGCAAGTACTATGCTTGATGAAGCAAAGTTACCAACCTACTTTTGGGCTGAAGCTATGCAGACTGCTTGTTTTACTCAGAATGCAACACTTATCAACAAGCATGGAAAGACACCATATGAGATGGTGAAGAAAAAGAAGCCAAATCTGAAGTACTTTCATGTATTTGGATGCAAGTATTTTGTTCTTAAGACTCATCCTGAACAGCTATCCAAATTTAATCTAAAAGCTGATGAAGGAATTTTTGTTGGATATCCACTTTCCACAAAAGCCTTCAGAGTCTACAATTTAAGAACAAGGGTTGTCATGGAATTTATCAATGTCTCTTTTGATGATAAGAAGATTACTGGACCTGGAGATTTCAATGATCATGATCAGCTAAGATTTGAGAATGAAGTTTTAAATTCTGATTCTGTAAATTCTGATAGTCTAAATCCTGATACTACAAACTCTGATGGGTTAAACTCTGATATTACTGAAACTGTGGTGACTACGCCAAAGGAAAATGCATCTGTGTAGGGGGGCATATTGAAGATCCAACCACATCTCAAGAAGCATCAGAACCTAGAAAAGGCTCTTCAAGTTCTGATTCATCATATTCTGATGGGCCAAGTTCTGATAATTCTAGAAACTCAAATTCTGAAGGCTCCAACTCAGAGAGCATAATTTCAGGGGGGTATTATAAAATGTTGATGGAGACAACATGGATCATGGGGGAGCATCCAGTTCTAGAAATCACCTTCCATCTGTAAGAAAGTGGACTAAATCATATACACCTGACTTGATTATTGGAAATCCTGAAGCAGGTGTTAGAACTAGAATAACAACATCAAATGAATGTCTCTATCATTCTTTTCTTTCTCAGATTGAACCAAAGAAAGTGGAAGAAGCTCTTCAAGATGTTGATTGGGTGCAAGCAATGCAGGAAGAGTTAAATGAATTTGAAAGAAATAAAGTCTGGACCCTAGTGCCAAGACCAAAGAATAGATTTGTTGTTGGTACAAAGTGGGTGTTCAGAAATAAAACTGATAGTGATGGCATAATTACAAGAAATAAAGCAAGGATGGTTACAAAAGGATATTCTCAACAGGAGGAATTGATTATGATGAGATATTTGCACCAGTTGCTAGATCAGAAGCCATATTCTAATGACCTTTAAATTATGATAATAGTCAAGTTCTGATGCTTACGCGGCAGTATTTATTTACTTGATTTATTTTTGGTCAATACTTGAACGGTTCTATTTTATCAGAATATTGGTTTAAGTGAGATAAAGACAGTCATAATTACTTGTTTAGTGGGAACAGTTTTTTTATTGATAAACTGCATGTGCATAGTAATCATTACTTATTTCCCGTGCCCATTAACTATTGTCTTAACTACTGAATGGCTGACAGGTGTAAAGAATGTTCTAATTCGTCTTAACTGTTGTCAAGTGGCATGTATAAGTAAAAGAGAGAAAAGATTTTAAATCTTTTATCTACTTTTGTATTCAATACTCTCTTTTTTTTCTTATTCTCTCTATATTCACTGACGGTTTTTACACAGGCATTTTACCAAACACCTTTCAGGCATTCTTATTTCTCACTTTTTTCAATGGCACCAAAGGATCTAATCTTTAATGGAGCAATGTTCGTCCCCAACAACTACACTGCCATTCTAACCAAGAGTGACGCTCCGTCGGAACTTCATTTTGTTCAGGACTTCTTGGCTCACAGTGAAATAGGGTTCGCTTTGACGCATCCATCCATTTTATCTGGAACTCAAGTTCTGACATTCTGGTGAACGGGACTTTATGATGATGGTGGTAAGGATGGAACTCCAAGCATCATTTTTACAGCAAAGGAGGTGGAGTACATTGTTACTCCGACAACAGTCAGGAAAGCTCTACATCTACCTGAGAACTGCCAATTCAGTTCTGCTGTTGAGGAGCCATTGCTACAGCAAATGATGGCTAATTTAGGGTATGAGGAGAGTTTGGCAAAGTTGGGCCAACTTAAACGCCCACATATTCGAAGAGAATAGAGCTTTTTCTTCGATTGCATCACCAAGGTGTTCGCAAAAAAATGCTCAAATTTTGACGCCATTCCAATTCGGACTCAACAAATTGGGTATGCTCTCCTAAACCAGTCTCACTTTGATTATGCCAAGACTGTGTTATATTTTATAGGAGATAGAATGAAACAGGACAGGAATGTAGTTTACTTTGCTAGGTTCTGTCAGTTAATTTACAGTTATTGTACATCAGATGAACAACAACTAGTAAGTGAACACATAGAACCTTTTAGGTTAGCAAAAAGGCCTTTTACTGACCTTTTAACTGCTGATAACAAAAAGAAAGTTTTGAGGCCCCTTAGAATTCTTTTAGCAGTAAAGCAAGCCCTTGTAAATGCTGATGTTGATACTTACTCTGTATTATATCCTGATGTTCCACAACAACAACAACCACAACCACAACAACCATCAGAACCTACTACTGCCACTCAACAAACACACACATCAGAACATGCCAACCATTCATCAGCACATAATTAAGTGAAGCCTTCTTCTTCTTGAGCAAAGAGGACTAAGACAGTACTTCAGGCACAATAGAAAAGAAGGAAGATGATTTTAATAGATGAGTCTGATGATGAGGTACAGGTTCAACCATCAGAACCTGTTGCTGAAGTAACTGAGAAGGTCTCTTCTCAGACAGCTCAAGAAACTGGGAGTTCTAGGCCCCTAAAAAGGCTTAGAAAGCTAAACTCAGATGATCAAGCTCCCAGAGTCTCTCCACCAGCTAAGAGAATTAAAAAGCAAAGAGCAAGGAGGGCTGTAGAAGAATCAATCTCTGAAGATGAAATGGAAGCAGCAGTTGTGGAAGGGGGTTAGGAATCTCTGATCCCACAAGAACCTACTGTAGTTGAATCTCTTCCAAGTGCTGAGCCAGAACTTCATGAAGCTTACAAATCTCCAATCCAAGAGCCAGAGACTACTCCAATGCCTACACCTCATGTGTCTCCAATAAACTCTCCAGTACATGCTGATAACCCAGGCACAAGTGCTGAAATTGATATCAACAACTTGGATGTGCCTTTGGTCTTGTATCTGGAAGCTCCATCTACTTTACATCTTTCTCAGTACACTCCACCAACCACTCTATTGATAGATGTTGATGTCCATGAAGATGAATCTTCTATTGCTTCACATACAATCATTCTATCAAAAGATGCTGATACTGAAGATTCTGCAAGTTCTATCGAAGAAAATACTGGTGAAGCTGCTACAAATATAAATGCTGATGCAGCTGGTCCTTCTGGACATGCACCTCCACAAACAATTTGTAAAGCTGATTTAATTAAGAAGTTTGTGAGAAAGGATGCACCAGTTCCTTGGACTGAAACTAACAGAGGAAGAGAATGGATCAAGGAGTGGAACAAAGTTGATTTTGTTCCTACTGCAGATGTTCTTGCTGAGCACCTGGCTAAAGCTGATGAAATGCTGATGAATGATGACTTCAAAGCACAGCTCAGAGTTACTGCATTGAGTACTAGGAACCTTCAAGGTCAACACTCAATAACTCAAGCCAAGGTGGAAAAAATTCAAGATACAGTGACTAAGCAAACCATGAATGTCACATTGGACAAGAAAACGTTTTTTAAGCCAGCCTTTGACCGTATTGAGTATATAGAAAAGACTCAAGAAAAGCAGCAAGCTCAATTATCTGATATTTTAAAGAATCAAGGTGCTCAACAAAACCAACTCAATGAAATCCAAAACTCTGTGGAATTTCTTGTCTCCCTGCTTCTACCAGATGATGCCAAAAAGGGGGAGAAAGTAATTAAGTCCAAATGCACAACTGATCAACCACTGAAGGGTAAGAATGATGATAATGAAGACCATGGAAACTCTAAAAGGAGTAGAGGTCTAAGTCAAGGAAGGGGTTCTTTATCAAGGGAAGCCAGAACTATAAGTCAAAGAAGAAGTTCTGATACTAAAAGAATAAGTTTTGATGAACAAACTCTGAAACTTGATGAAGAGATCTCCAAAAGGTTGTTTCTAAAGGACAATCCAGGCATGGATATTGAAAGTCTGAAGGAAGAAGAGATTAGACTGAAAGCTGAAAATGACAAATCTAGGTCAAAGTCTAAAACTCAAGTCACAGCAAACAAACACCTAAGCCTAAGGGCATTGTGATCAAAGAGAGGACAAATACTGAGGCATCTAAGGCCAAGTCCAAATCACAGGTGGAAGTTGATCCTAGATTCAATGGTAAGGCAAAAGTTGATGAATCTGTAAAGATATATATGCCAACCATGGATCTGGAAGTAAATGCTGATGAAGATACAAGTCTGATTTTGAAGGAGAGAAGGAATATTCAAGCAACCTCTGACAGAGCTCAAGTTGTCTTGACATCAGAAGAAAAGGAAACATCTGACATTGCTCATATTAAACCTTCAACAGTTCTACTACCTGGGTTTACTAAAGCTCAACAATCTGCTCAACCTCTAAAGACTTCAACAAATGTTTTTCAGAGTAGATTGATCCAAGGGAAGGAAGCTAGAGATAAAAAAGGACTGGGTAATCCTGATGAGAAAAGAATAAACAACTCTACCTCAGTACCTACATCCCTTACTGAACCAAGAGTAGGGACAACTCTAGAAAGACTAAATCAATTAGAGTCTGTACAGATGGTCTACAATTCCAAGCTGAAAGAAGACATAATGCTTTATTTAATGACAGATGGGAGAGTATTCTAGATAAGAAAGGATGCAATTCGGTTGAAGTATTATGAAGAACTGCAACATGTTTTATTTCTACTTCAAGTGAAGAACAGGTCAACAGATGGTGCTGCCAGATACTTAATATCTGATATTCAGAGGCAGAAGAAACTTTACTCTGTAAAGTCTGACAGACCATATTATCCAAAGTACAAAGCTCACAATGGTGATTTAGTTGAGATGAAGCCCAATACCGCCAAGATAACCACTTTTACGGGTATTAAGGGTGTTGAATTTAATCTGGAGTCTGACAAAACTTATCTGATCAGACTGGATCAGGAGATAAGGAAAGCAAAGATTAATGATCTCAGGGTTGCTATCTCTCAGACAGGAGAAAATACAGTTGATCTTAAAGATGTTAAAAAGAGGATGATAAATGAACTTGAATATGATGAAAGAACTCTTCTGAAGAACTATCTCAGAATAACTCCTGACATTCAAGAGATCAAACACTAAATCCAGGTCAAGGACTACAACTGTTAAATTTTGAAGGATATACAGGCTAAAGCCGATATCAGACTGTGAGTTATAGTTATCTAGTCAAATTCTCATATGCATTTGTACTTAATGTTTTTGACAACATCAAATATCTATTGAACTTGTATATTATGCTAATTTACAAGTTGGGGGAGATTGTTAGATATATTTGTGATGTCATGTCTAATAATGATTTGTGTTTAGTTTTCAGATCTTGACTAACAGGACAAATCAGGACTTAACTGGAAATCAGTACTTATACTGAAGTCAGAACTTAAGATATCAGAATTTAAGTTATCAGAACTTAAGATATCAGAAGATATTCATCAGGAGATAATATCAGGACTTAAGAAGACTTTCAGATAAGGAAGGCGGCTGATTGAAGGGATAGAAGATCAAGACTAAAATAAGAAGAGATATGCATGAAGAAGAATTCTATGAAGAATAGAAGACTTGGAGGAAAAAATACTAATTGATATATTTTAGGATACAGAATTATATTCGATATCAATTAGAGATTATCTTGTAACTGTGTGGTATATAAACACAGCTTAGGGTTTACAGTAGGAGTGTTATCATTATCGAGAATATTATTCATTGTAACTCTAGCAGCTCTCATGATATTTGTTCATCACTGAGAGAGAACGGTTCCATTGCAATACTATTTCATTAATAAGATTATTCTTTGTTACATACGTGTGTTCTTAATTCGATTTGATTGTATCATACACTATATTCAACCCCCTTCTACAGTGTGTGTGACCTAACATATTAATATCTAAATATTATATAACAATGTCCTGCAAATTTTGGTTAACCTTGGTCAGTGGTAACTAGGTCAAACGTGGTCAACTGTGGCACTAACAAGCCTCGATTTTTGTGCCCGGACAAATATTCTTGAAATATTACAAAATTTTTACCATACTTAAAAAATACTAGTTACTAAATTTCAAGTCATTTTAGCATGTGGAAGTATTTTATGTAAAACTAAAACTATTATGTCATCCTTTTCTTCCGAGTAAAAATATCGTTGGTCTTGAAATAACAGAGATGGATCTTTTGACAAAAGTTATTACTTGAATAAATACTTAAAATATATTTCCTAATATATAAAACATATTGGGATCGTAGGAATTTTTTTGAGTTTTTGAATAATTTTCTCCGAGAAATGCTGATTTTACGAAGCCGGAGAAAATTATTATAAGTATACTTGGAATGGGTTATGAAACTGGATATTAATATTCCAACCATGAATATTAATAAACTATTAAAAAAAGAAACTATTTTGTTTGATGAGGGAATTTTTTTTGAGCCAAAAATGAAATTTTTTGATATAACACGAGACCTCTAAAGAATATTTCTATAATATTCCTTTTTTGAGTTTTTTGCTTTACTGATGTTGTGACAGAGATCTAAGAAATATCATGTCTTGATATTTCTTCTTTGATCATATTACCTTAGAGATATATTCCATAAGTGATAAATTTTGATGATTTGGAATACTGGAATATCTCTTTTGTATTTAAATCTACAATATAAAAATATTTGAAAACAGTTTTGCTAGTTTGACCATTCAATTCTGATTTGGATCGATTAAATTCATGTCCTAATGGAGAGGATATAAGTGTAATTAAATTTTATGTTTAATCGTACAAATACCAAAATAAATAACATATCGAATATATCCTTTCATAAAGTTCACGCCAAAGCTTACTTCTCTTGCTATCCCGGATCATCGGATTCTGACACTAGTTTGGACAACTTTGATTCGAACACCAACCGGGTAGAGATGGGAAATAAGGCATCAACTTCAGACACCAATGTTATTAGGAAGCTGAAAGTTGCGCAAATATCTCCGAGGAAGGTCCCATGTACCCCGAGGGATATTGGGTTGACGTGCCGAATTATTTTATAACGAAGAGTGACGAAATTGAGAATAGCTGATATTATAGGAGTATTAGTTCCGGATATGCTAGGCAGCCGGATAGCGGTCCCGGGCGATACAATGAAGCCGAGTTTGATAAGAGTTTGCTGGAATGATCGTAGCTAAGTAGTTGTATCCCTTGAAGGACGAGTACGCGGCTCTGGACCATGCTGCCCAGGACTCCTCGATCTGGGCTACTTTAACATTCCCAAATCCAAGTCGTATAATAACTTCGGACAGTCCTTGGGAAATGCCTTTGTACATTCGCCTACTATTCCAATTTCCTATTATTAATTCTTGTATTTTTAGCATCGTGTTTCCACGTTCGATACTTTGACAATTCGAACATAATCACTCTCTTACAGGATTTATAGTCGTAGCTTCTAATTTTGTCTATGCCGCGTAGAATAACCATCGATCATGCAACACCTGGACTCCGTAAGTAGGAGTATTATTTTTCTTCAATCGTCTAGAAGATTCCTCCGTTTCCTTCAAAATCATACTCTGTCTTCTTTTGGGTCAATGAATCTTTTAAACTTTAATAGTTTCATAAATTAAATAAATAATATTTCCGCACATTGATTCTATTGTTAATACTATTAAACAAGGTTTGCACTCTACTTCCAAGAAAATTTTAAACTTCTCAGTATTAGCGGGTCTACTTGGCCCTCTGAACTAATAATACTGAGTCTAGATCAACTATTCTTGCAGGTAACCTCCTGCTTATAACAAATAATAAACTCAAGTAGTAATTGGATAACCAAATTTTAAAACTCATTTTGTGTAAAGATCTTTAGAAATTTATTAAGAAAATATCTTTCAAAAACTTGCTTTAAAATTTTGAAAATCACACACATGCTCGTCATTACTATATGAGTTGTTTATTATTCTCAAAATTCGCTAATGAGGTACCTAATTAAAGAAATGACCATATAAGGGTCCATTCGGTATATCTTCTAACCCTCCCTGGGTCCGTTTCTCATTCATTAGTCGATAAAAACTTTATTTACCTTTGCATACTATCTTATTCGTAATTCTAACTGAAATGCTAACATCAGATACTATCTTTAATATCCTATTTGTAATAACCCCAATTTTTGGGAAATTTTGAAACCCTTATGAATAGTGTTTTTGCTGAATGAGAAAACTTTTCATGCCACACTATGTAGGGGTTCTGATATGGATATTCTGAGATTTTATTAGCACTTTATACGGGATATAAGTGTATGTAAAGATCGTCAGAATCCAAATCCGAACACTTTGATTTTCCCGGAAATACACTAGATACGGAGAGAATTGAGTATAAGGTAACAGGATAAAAAGGATTTAAATTAAAGGATTATAATAGAGGATCATAAAAAGGAATATAATGTATTGAGAAAGGTTAAGGGAACCTAAGTAATAAGATCCCGGGTATGATCCTTCAAACGATGAACGAGGACGAAAGTTAAGCGAACCGTATAACAGATCAGCGGTCATTAGGCAAACAATTAGGAAGTTAATCAAAGGGATTAGAGAGAGTGATGTCACCCAACCAATGAGAAGAGGACAAGGAGGGAAAGATGACATCACCACATGACATAGGCATGACATGGGAAGGAAGGAGGTGTGATTGAATGAGAACCACACAAATTCAAGGGCAACAAGGTAATTGACTAAATCAAACACAAAATCAAATCAACCAAGCCAAGCAAATCATTTCATCAAAACACAAAAAAAATCAATTCTCTCATTCCAAGCAAGCTTGCTCTCGGCTTTTACAATTTTAAAAGGGGAAGAAATTCAAAACTCAAGATCCAAGCCTCCTAAATTGGTAAGATAATTCCCTAATCATCTTTATGCTTAGTTAGGGCTATATCATGAGTTTAAGCCATTAATTCCTTCTCAATCTTCTTCATTTAATCAAAGAAGAAGACAATGAATAGTGTTTTCAAGTTTTTAACTTGATATTTTTCTTGTTTTCCTTGAAGATCCAAGCATTCCTAAGACTTCTTAAAGCTTCTTAAGGCTTCCTAGCTCCTCCCACCACTTCAAGGAAGGTATATCATCTCCAAACCCTAGATTCCTATGTATTATAAGATGATTTTGATTAGTAGGGTGATATTGTAGCTTGATGTTGTGATTTAGAGTTTGGGATTTGAAATGGTAGTGAAATGGAATGGTAAATGTTGTTATTTTGATTAAAAGAACTTAAGTATGGTTAAAGTTAAGCTTAGGCATAAGTATGAATGTTAAAATTGAATTGGTTGGGGTTGTTATGATGTGATAAGGATGGATGTTGGTTGTATGTTGGATTTTAGGTTGAATTGGGTTGGTTTTGAATGGTTTAAAATTGGGAAATCGCGTAAACATAGCCGTCGTAACGTTCGATTTTCTTTAGACTGTTTTTGTGCATAATATTAGGACCCGAGAACCCCCTGCTAGATTATGACCATTGCCATGTTTAGATAGCTCATGTTACGAGCTTCGTTTTGATATGTAGTTCGTTCGATTCTGATGCACGGTTTAGGAGAATCGACCGTTTCATGTAACGGCGTTTCGCGAACGAAACTTTTCCCCTCGCCTTACTTTGAAACATAGGTTAAAGACCAAAAAGGGTTAATTAATGTATGAAACATTTATGGTAAGTGTGTTAGGCAGTTGGTAAGACAATCGCGAAGGAATCACCTTAAAACTCGTAAAGGTTAAATTATTAAAAATGGTGGAGCCGAGGATACCAGAGTGACTTAAGCGAGTCAGTAAGTGCAAAATAAGCGTTAGAGTCTAAGTTAGTTAAAGTATAGATTTACAAGTGACTTTGGTTTAATTCCAACTTACTTGTTGTTTATAGGTTACCAGACTCGTCCCGAGCCTTTTATCACCCCAAGTCGCTCAGGCAAGTTTTCTACCCGTTATAACTGTTATTGTGATGTATATATGTATTTGCATTATCTTGCGATAGATGCATGTTGGTTAATTAGAAAATGTTGCAATATATTGAAGCATGCTGCTATGGTATATATATATGCATGCCTGTTTCGTATTCTTTCCATATATATCTGTTGATTCAGTTGATAATACCTATGCTAGAGGATAGCGATAATTTGCATATACCCTTAGTATAGGGACCCAAAGGTGAAAATATTTTCTAAAATCGGGAGTCGAGGATCCCGAGTAGATTTTGTATATATGGATATAAATATATATATATATATACTTATATATATATATATGGTCATAGTTTTCAAAACTATTAATCGAATAAGGTTTATTCGATAACTTTAACTTTATTTTATTATTGAATATTATTTCGAATATTATTCGAAGGCTTATGACTCCTTTATATTAAATGAATATTATTTTGAATATTTATTCGAGGACTTATGACTCCTTTTATTTTATTATTTGAATATTATTTGAATATTCATTCGAGGGCTGATGACTCTTTTATATTATTTATTGAATATTATTTGAATATTCATTCGAGGGCTTATGACTCAGTTTATATTATTCAATGAATATTATTTGAATATTCATTTGAGGATCTATGACTCCGATTATTTGCTGAGATATATTCTTTATTTTATTAAAGAATAAGGTGTCAATAATCAAACTTATTTTCGATTATTCAAATAAAGATAGTACTTTCATATAAGTATATCTTTGGTTATTTAATACTCGTTTCAAGTATAAGTTTTAATACTTCTACTTCAATTATTTTTATAAAGATTATTCTTTATGGGAATATTATTTAAATAATAATATTCAGTCATTTTCTAAATATTCTGGGGACTGATTTACTTCATTAAATCAGCTTTACTCCAAACACTCTATAAAGTGTTTTCGAGTCTTCAAAATGATTTTTAAAAGTTAGAGCGGATCCCAAAACTCATTTTTATATTTAAGATCTTCCTTTTTAAGGGGATTTAAATACTCGCTCAAAACCTGAGGGATCCGGCTCTGTGGTGTATTTTATATTCGCAACACGGTTGCAGTTTTGGTAAATGAATTGATTACTTACCCAACGTTCGGGAAGTAAGTCCATCTATTGAGTCGGCATAAGCAACATGGGCTCAGTGGGCGTCCATGATAGTGTAAGTGGCTCAGTGGGAGTCCATCAAATGCATAAGTGGCTGAGTGGCAGTCCAGCATAAGGTCCTATTACGACCAGGGTGATGACCAGTGGGGAATTCGTCCATCTACTAGTAGAAAAGGTTACTTATGGGTATCTTTGCCTGATCAGCAAGATATCTGGTTTATGCCAAAAATTCTTTTCCTTTCCAAATTTATTGGATATTACAATTCTGTTCATACTTTACATGACAGATGTTTTCAGGAAATGTATAAAGGAAGATGTATATGTGGATATATATATATATATATATATATATATATATATCAGAACTTATTGAAGTATGTCATAACTTCATTTCCTTAATAATATTTTAAAGATTTAATCTATTCAAATCTTGTCTTGTAGTCTCATCTATGTGATGAACTGTTGAAAGCTCATTATACTTTGAACAATGGTAGTTCAAGTAGCTTTATAAATGATATAAGTGTAGTGAAGTATTTGGTAACTTCATCTTTTAAACTTATATCTAATTAATAATTGTCTTATGAATGACAAAGATTTTCAGAAAAACGTTGAGACAAGGTTAGATATATGAGATCATCTTGCAACGATATTTTTTATACAGTTATACACTGGGACTCTGTGTATATTATGCATGGAAGACGAGTTCCAATATTTTGAAAAGTATATATGTATATATACTGAATATTTTGCGACTTCGTCGTATTAAGATATCAAACTTGGTTCATTTCTTTTGACCAAGATTTTCATGAGTACTATGAGAAGGCTCATATTGTTAATCATTATACATATTATTTTGGTGGGCTTCCTGCTCACCCTTGCTTTCTTCTTTCATCACACAACAACAGATAGAAAAGATGAACAGGACCAAGCTCCCGATTCGCAAGTGATTAGGAGACGTTCCGCAGTTTTCTAGAAGCATTGATGCCGCCGTAGCTGAGGTAGGAACTACCAATAGGCTAGGCTTTCAACTTTTAATGTACCAGATTTATGTATATTTATGAATTGTAATAATGGCAAAGAAATGTAAATTTATTCAGAAAACCTTTTAAGGTGTATGGACAGATAATTGTGGAATAAAATGACTTGTGGTTATTTTTGGATGTTCATCTCTGAGACTATAACGTGTGGTGTGTGTGTTTATTGTGGGGTCACAGTACAGAGTAGTTGAGTAATTATTAAGATTGGGTGTTATTAAGGGAAATGGAACTCGTGACAACCCGGATCCCCGACCCCGGATTTGGGGGTGTTACAGAAATGGTATCAGAACTAAGCGTTATAAACCTCAGAGATGATGGGACGTTAAGATAATAAGTTCACTAAGATAATAAGAACTCTTGCCAAGTTCATAGTCGGGCTACCTAACGTAGCACTGACAATTAAAACCCTTATGGGAACCCTTATAAATATCGTGATAGTAACATAGTCCGTTCTCGTATAGGGCAGCGGGGCACCGAACCTTGAGGTTCAGGAGCATCAGCATGAGGATGTTTTATTATAAGTTGGAGATCAAATTGTGAATCCGATGGAGTACCCTAATGAGGGACCGGATGAGGTTCAGATAGAGAATGTTGCGGTTGAGGATGTTATTCCGGAAAGGATTGTGGCTGAGGAGGATCTCATGGAGGATCCTGATGAGAATGAAGAGAGGACCGCTGAGGAACAGATGACCGTAGTCAGGGCGACTACCAGAGCAAGAATGGCCGCGAGGGTGGCAATAGAGGATGAAGAATTACCAAGGGCACAAAGGTTAATGAGGGCAGAAGGAGTGGGGCCTTCCACGACCCCAATTATACCAGTATCAGACCCTCTTCCAGAGGCTCCTGTAGACATCCATGAGGTTCCACCAATTCCTGTTCCCTCCCCTGTACAGAGCCCAGCACATACTGAGGAAATGCCACCTTTATCCCCTGCACCATTGTCACCTGATACCGTGCTTGGTTATCCATTTGGATCTCCTGGGTCTGCACCACCTGCACCCCATGGACTGCTAGATGCTACCACTCAGCCTTCTCTTATCGCTGATTATCATATGACTTTGGGTGGCCTGTCAGAGGCCCGGAATGTTAGGAGTGATCTGTTAGATCGACTTACTGCACCAAGGATTGAGGGTGGGATACTTCCGGCAGGATTAGCGTATAGCATGGAAAGGATTGAGGCTACCACCCGTGTTACAGCTAGAGGCCATCTTGAGGGTCAGGTTGATCCAGCTCTACTTGCGACTATCTTAGACCTCATCACCTCTGTGATGGAGCAGGTTAGGGATGTCGTGCGTGCTCGCATCTCTTAATCCATGGTAGTGTGTAGAGCCAGAGCAATCAAACAAGGGTTTCATGTAGCACCGCTTTTGGAGGATTAGCCTAAGTTATGAATGATTAGTTTTAATGATGAGATGACTATCTATGGTAGTACTTTTGGGATAGGAGCGATAAGTTCATATGATGTAATCCTCTTTAATATGTTCAGTTGTTGTACCCTCGAACAAATGGTTATGTATATATTCGTTAATTTCAGTTCAGATCAGTTTGTTTGTGATAAAATCACATTGTTAATTGCTCTATTAACACTTAAGAGAGTGTCATGAAGTTTATCGAACTTGAGAATTCATAATTTGCAATCGTGCAAGGACTAAATGAGGGGAAGACTTAAGCAAAGTAAGTAAGACAAATATCCGGAGATTCTCAAAATTTTCCAAGTAATATGCCCCCACAAGGAATAAGATTAGGGGCAAACCTTGAATGTGATAATCAGGGAGGTCGCAATTAAGATATAAAGAATCCGGAATATAATAAAGTGGAAAATGAAGATTTTAAATTAAAAGATGACCCCAATTATGGGGAGTAGGAAGAAATATTTAGACTAAGACAGTAGAAGTCGAGCGAGATAAGGAGACCCGAGACGGTACTCCTATACGGAAATTCATGAACCTGTCTAAACAGAACTTATATTTTATTCCCAACCACCACCTTGAGGAAACAATGTGGTGTGAAATTCTTTCAGGACCTCTAAGTCGCTAAGCTCTCAGAGTTCCAAGAAACAAGCTGACCCAGTCGAGGCAAGAGCCTGGCTAAAGGAAATATAGGAATCATTTGAGATTCTAAATGATTGACGAATCACAAAAGACTGTTTTTATCACTTACCCTCCTAAGAGAGAGACCACCCGCTGGTGAAAGACCAAGGAAGGCACGGAGCAAGAGATTATAATAAACTGATTTAAGTTCAGTCAATTGTTTTCAGGAAAGTACTTCCCAAGGTTATAGAGATAGAGTAAAAGCTTTAGAGCCAGAACAAAGGCAGACGAGTATGATGAATTATGAATCTAAGTTGTAAAAGTTGTCAAGATTCGTTCTAAGGACACGAATCCAGAATGACGGGATGTTTGAAATCAATGCTTATGTTGTGTTGGTTCATGAAATAATGATAAGAGAAAGGGAAATAAAAAGGAACTGAATTGGAAAGGGATATAAAGGCAATAGAGTTTGAGGTATGATAAGGGAGTCGGGTATGAGGAAACCCTAAAGACTCATAGCAATAGAAATAGAAAAGTATGTAATCGTCAGGATGATGATGATCCACCATGAGTTAAAATTGATGGTTGAAGGCATAAGAGATACATATATTGTACCCCCTTTAAGTTGGGAGGATTCGAGGAAACCTTGAAATAGTTCGAAGGATAAATAATGAGACGCGGATAGACTGAGGAGACAAGGAAGTAAGAAATTAGGAAAAATTGGATGAAGGAAGTGACCTTCAAGGATGTGAAGTGTAAGACCAGTGGCTCGATACCCAGAAAGGGAGACGCCAGGTATGAAAGGTATCCCAACATTGAGGTAACTGTTGAGATAAGAAACAAAAGTAAATAAGGAATTATTAAGAAGAAGTTCACGTTGAACATGACCAATATCTTCCAGAACATCCATGTTATCATTACCAAATCAGGAAAGAAAAGCGGATGACCATGGTTATCTTTTGGAGGCCATATGGATTGACCTCAATTTGAATAAGGATGCTATTATGAAGTTAGGTATAGACTATCGAGGTGGGAATGATGAATAAGATAATCTATCAAGGATATATGACTTGATTTATCCATGGAAGGATGCAGGTACCTTTTAAAGGTGGAATTAAGGATAGAACATTGGTAACTTAAAATGAATCCTAGGGAACTGCATAAAGGTTGGCATGTCTCCCGTAATAGGGACAGTATGAGTTTTGACAGTATGATTGGGAAAGGGTTAAGGTAACAACAACCTTTAAGAATCAGTGGAGAAATTTTTCAGAAGAATATAGACAATGGTTCTAGTATTAGTAAATGGTATTGTGATATGCCCTGCATCTAGGGAATACAGGAGGAACGATTGAAGGATAACCTTAGAGGTTTTACAAGGAGAAAGGTAATATTCAAAACTCTCAAGAATAGAAATGTTGATAAAGGAAATATGACGTAATTATAATATTGCCAAGTGGGGCACGTGTTAAACCACGAGAAAGTATGGATCGAACCAGTAATGGTCGAAATTGTTCAGGGCAAATAGGACTTAAGATAAAAGATGTTCTAATTATGATTGAGAGTCAGTCATGACAGTGATTAACCTCTAAAGACTGAGGGGATAACTTATGGAAAAATGGAAATTTTTTTTTACTCATCAGATATTAAAGAAAAGCATTTTCACATAAGCTGTGATTGAAATAAGGTAGAAAATTTATTTGGAGGTGGTTAAAATGACATTGACTGTAAGGAAATTTTACTATCAGGAAAGGCCAAAGAGGTGGCCGACACTTTAAAGGTAAGAGGATAATTATAGGCGCTTGTGCCAAAGGAATACAGTGATGATGGTTAAAGCTATGAAGGTTGTATTATGGTTTGGAAGATTGACATTCCTTCTGATGACTGTGCAATACCCGACCGTAATAGTAGTTGGTAAAGGTGTAATTCGTGTAATCGCCATGAACGGGCTATCTATCTTAGAAGGTCCTATCTTGAGATAATCCAGGACCATATTTCAAAAAGGACTAAACAAACCTTTGAGTTAAGTCTTTTATTGAAGGCATATGATTAAGAATGGTATTAACCTGCTATCGTTGCTTTGAGCGAAACTCTTCTGCAATTTTATCTGCTTCATGTCATGTATGTATGTCAGAATCAGGAGTGTACTCCATAAATCATGAATGGTGATTATGTTACCTCCTTAGAAGGATTTGATACGACATGTATGGACTCTGTATGGTTAGATATTAAGACTTCATGGAAAATGAATGACTACAGTAGGTAAGTGGTGGACCATAGTAAGGCAGCAATGATTCTGTGAGTAATGAGCTGATTACAACCGTGAGAGTTGTATTGGAATGGGTGTTGAGATTGAGTACCACTAATCGGGTCGTGGTAGTGTATAAGTTATTATTGATAGACTAAGTAAGTAGAGTATCTACCTATTGAATATTTACTCCTTCTTAGCAATAGAGAGTCGTATTACTATATGAGGAAGGTTGCGGTGCGAGCATAGAATCCTAGTAACGGTGATATATAGAATGAGATCCCAGATTCGATTTTCGACGTCGAGGGAGTTTCAAAGGTAATTGTGTATAAGCTCGAGGAAGAGCATGGGTCCATAGAATGATGGACGGAATAGCAAATATTTAGGCATGTGAAATACGATGCTATAATACTTGATGTTGATATAAATACATATATGTTTTGTTCTCCTATGACAAACCTCTATAGTTCAGAGGTAGGTTCCAAGCCAGATATTTTGTGGCAGTATATTTTTTTTTCATATATATACAATTCTCTTCAATTCGTTCTTTTCTCTTCTTTTCATTTCATGTAAACTGAGAAGAACAACCCTTCCAGAAGGGGAGGTATTGCCGAATGACTATCTATCTGTGTGATAGAAGCCGAGTAGGATACCAGCTATTGTTTAATTGCTTGTCAAGTACTAAAGGCTGGCCACCTTCTGTACTAACTATGCGATATAACAAGTGTTCATGATCATAGTGATCTCTCAACAAATTCCTTTACTTCTATTTGATTGATCAAATTTTGGAAAATAGAAACAACTGAAAAAGGAGTAATAAAGTGGTGGTAGTATGCGGAATGGAAACACATTCGTGATACTAAGGTTGGCGTGGTTATTAAAAGGTTATAGAACGCTAGCGAGCAAAAGGATAACTCGTATAATATTAGGAACGGAAGGTAGTAGCGATTACGAACTGGAAAAGAATGGGTATTGAGAAGCAAAAGTTCTAATCCTAAAAGTTTTAATGAGAGTCTGTGCAATAGACTTGAAAGAATTTGGAATGATCACCTAACACGGATTGAGTTTTCTTACGACAATAGATCATATGTCAGTATTGAGATATCGCCTTATGAGATCCTTGAGGGAAGACAATATCGATTTCCCTTATGTTAGGATGAAGTTGTAGAGCGCAAGATGCTCGGACCCGCAGTAGTCCAAAGGACTAGGGATATAATAGATCTAATCAGAGGACGGATGGTAGTAACCCCAGATGGACATAAGAGGTATGCTGATTTGACTCAAAAAGGGCAAAGAGTATGAAATAAAGGACCTAGTAATGTTATAGGTATTCCCTTGGAAACCCTTGGAAAGGATTGATGAGGTTCGAAAAGAAAGGAAAGCTAAGTCTACAATTTGTTGGACCCTTGGGTATATAAAGACGTTTGGGAAGTTAGCATATGAGCTAGCCCTACCCCCGAACCTGTAGCAAGTTCATAACGTGTTCCACGTACCAATGTTAAGGAAGTGTAATTCAGATGCTAGACAAATAGGGGCATATGAGCGCATAGACATGCAACCAGACGTAACCTATATGGAGCAACCAGGAAGGGTATAGATTAAGAAGGAATGAGTGCTTAGGAGAAGTGTTATCAAACTAGTAAGAGTTTGATAGTATAATCACAATGTGGGAAAATTGACTTGAGAGTTAGAAAATGCAATACTAAGAAGGTATCCCTATTCATTTCTATCTGGTTCCGGAACGGAATCCTTTTAAGGAGGGGAGACTGTAATAACCCCAATTTTTGGGAAATTTTGAAACCCTTATGAATAGTGTTTTTGCTGAATGAGAAAACTTTTCATGCCACACTATGTAGGGGTTCTGATATGGATATTCTGAGATTTTATTAGCACTTTATATGGGATATAAGTGTATGTAAAGATCGTCAGAATCCAAATCCGAACACTTTGATTTTCCTGGAAATACACTAGATACGGAGAGAATTGAGTATAAGATAACAGGATAAAAAGGATTTAAATTAAAGGATTATAATAGAGGATCATAAAAAGGAATATAATGTATTGAGAAAGGTTAAGGGAACCTAAGTAATAAGATCCCGGGTATGATCCTTCAAACGATGAACGAGAACGAAAGTTAAGCGAACCGTATAACAGATCAGAGGTCATTAGGTAAACAATTAGGAAGTTAATCAAAGGGATTAGAGAGAGTGATGTCACCCAACCAATGAGAAGAGGACAAGGAGGGAAAGATGACATCACCACATGACATAGGCATGACATGGGAAGGAAGGAGGTGTGGTTGAATGAGAACCACACAAATTCAAGGGCAACAAGGTAATTGACTAAATCAAACACAAAATCAAATCAACCAAGCCAAGCAAATAATTTCATCAAAACATAAAAAAAAAATCAATTCTCTCATTCCAAGCAAGCTTGCTCTCGGCTTTTACTATTTCAAAAGGGGAAGAAATTCAAAACTCAAGATCCAAGCCTCCTAAATTGGTAAGATAATTCCCTAATCATCTTCATGCTTAGTTAGGGCTATATCATGAGTTTAAGCCATTAATTCCTTCTCAATCTTCTTTATTTAATCAAAGAAGAAGACAATGAATAGTGTTTTCAAGTTTTTAACTTGATATTTTTCTTGTTTTCCTTGAAGATCCAAGCATTCCTAAGACTTCTTAAAGCTTCTTAAGGCTTCCTAGCTCCTCCCACCACTTCAAGGAAGGTATATCATCTCCAAACCCTAGATTCCTATGTATTATAAGATGATTTTGATTAGTAGGGTGATATTGTAGCTTGATGTTGTGATTTAGAGTTTGGGATTTGAAATGGTAGTGAAATGGAATGGTAAATGTTGTTGTTTTGATTAAAAGAACTTAAGTATGGTTAAAGTTAAGCTTAGGCATAAGTATGAATGTTAAAATTGAATTGGTTGGGGTTGTTATGATGTGATAAGGATGGATGTTGGTTGTATATTGGATTTGAGGTTGAATTGGGTTGGTTTTGAATGGTTTAAAATTGGGAAATCGCGTAAACATAGCTGTCGTAACGTCCAATTTTCTTTAGACTGTTTTTGTGCATAACATTAGGACCCGAGAACCCCCTGCTAGATTATGACCATTGCCATGTTTAGATAGCTCATTTTACGAGCTTTGTTTTGATATGTAGTTCGTTCGATTCCGATGCACGGTTTAGGAGAAACGACCGTTTCATGTAACGGCGTTTCGCGAACGAAACTTTTCCCCTCGCCTTACTTTGAAACATAGGTTAAAGACCAAAATGGTTAATTAATGTATGAAACATTTATGGTAAGTGTGTTAGGCAGTTGGTAAGACACTCGCAAAGGAATTTCCTTAAAACTCGTAAAGGTTAAATTATTAAAAATGGTGGAGCCGAGGATACCCGAGTGACTTAAGCGAGTCAGTAAGCGCAAAATAAGCGTTAGAGTCTAAGTTAGTTAAAGTATAGATTTACAAGTGACTTTGGTTTAATTCCAACTTACTTGTTGTTTATAGGTTACCAGACTCGTCCCGAGCCTTTTATCACCCCAAGTCGCTCAGGCAAGTTTTCTACCCGTTATAACTGTTGTTGTGATGTATATATGTATTTGCATTATCTTGCGATAGATGCATGTTGGTTAATTAGCAAATGTTGCAATATATTGAAGCATGCTGCTATGGTATATATATATGCATGCCTGTTTCGTATTCTTTCCATATATATCTGTTGATTCAGGTGATAATACCTATGCTAGAGGATAGCGATAATTTGCATATACCCTTAGTATAGGGACCCAAAGGTGAAAATATTTTCTAAAATCGGGAGTCGAGGATCCCGAGTAGATTTTGTATATATGGATATAAATATATATATATATATATATATACTTATATATATATATGGTCATAGTTTTCAAAACTATTAATCGAATAAGGTTTATTCGATAACTTTAACTTTATTTTATTATTGAATATTATTTCGAATATTATTCGAAGGCTTATGACTCCTTTATATTAAATGAATATTATTTTGAATATTCATTCGAGGACTTATGACTCCTTTTATTTTATTATTTGAATATTATTTGAATATTCATTCGAGGGCTGATGACTCTTTTATATTATTTATTGAATATTATTTGAATATTCATTCGAGGGCTTATGACTCAGTTTATATTATTTAATGAATATTATTTGAATATTCATTTGAGGATCTATGACTCCGATTATTTGCTGAGATATATTCTTTATTTTATTAAAGAATAAGGTGTCAATAATCAAACTTATTTTCGATTATTCAAATAAAGATAGTACTTTCATATAAGTATATCTTTGGTTATTTAATACTCGTTTCAAGTATAAGTTTTAATACTTCTACTTCAATTATTTTTATAAAGATTATTCTTTATGGGAATATTATTTAAATAATAATATTCAGTCATTTTCTAAATATTCTGGGGACTGATTTACTTCATTAAATCAGCTTTACTCCAAACACTCTATAAAGTGTTTTCGAGTCTTCAAAATGATTTTTAAAAGTTAGAGCGGATCCCAAAACTCATTTTTATATTTAAGATCTTCCTCTTTAAGGGGATTTAAATACTCGCTCAAAACCTGAGGGATCCGGCTCTGTGGTGTATTTTATATTCGCAACACGGTTGCAGTTTTGGTAAATGAATTGATTACTTACCCAACGTTCGGGAAGTAAGTCCATCTATTGAGTCGGCATAAGCAATATGGGCTCAGTGGGCGTCCATGATAGTGTAAGTGGCTCAGTGGAAGTCCATCAAATGCATAAGTGGCTGAGTGGCAGTCCAGTATAAGGTCCTATTACGACCAGGGTGATGACCAGTGGGGAATTCGTCCATCTACTAGTAGAAAAGGTTACTTATGGGTATCTTTGCCTGATCAGCAAGATATCTGGTTTATGCCAAAAATTCTTTTCCTTTCCAAATTTATTGGATATTGCAATTCTATTCATACTTTACATGACAGAGGTTTTCAGGAAATGTATAAAGGAAGATGTATATGTGGATATATATATATATATATCAGAACTTATTGAAGTATGTCATAACTTCATTTCCTTTAATAATATTTTAAAGATTTAATCTATTCAAATCTTGTCTTGTAGTCTCATCTATGTGATGAACTGTTGAAAACTCATTATACTTTGAACAATGGTAGTTCAAGTAGCTTTAAAAATGATATAAGTGTAGTGAAGTATTTGGTAACTTCATCTTTTAAACTTATATCTAATTAATAATTGTCTTATGAATGACAAAGATTTTCAGAAAAACGTTGAGACAAGGTTAGATATATGAGATCACCTTGCAACGATATTTTTTATACAGTTATACACTGGGACTCTGTGTATATTATGCATGGAAGAGGACTTCCAATATTTTGAAAAGTATATATGTATATATACTGAATATTTTACGACTTCATCGCATTAAGATATCAAACTTGGTTCATTTCTTTTGACCAAGACTTTCATGAGTACTATGAGAAGGCTCATATTGTTAATCATTATACATATTATTTTGGTGGGCTTGCTGCTCACCCTTGCTTTCTTCTTTCATCACACAACAACAGATAGAAAAGATGAACAGGACCAAGCTCCCGATTCGCAAGCGATTAGGAGACGTTCCGCAGTTTTCTAGAAGCATTGATGCCGCCGTAGCTGAGGTAGGAACTACCAATAGGCTAGGCTTTCAACTTTTAATGTACCAGATTTATGTATATTTATGAATTGTAATAATGGCAAAGAAATGTAAATTTATTCAGAAAACCTTTTAAGGTGTATGGACAGATAATTGTGGAATAAAATGACTTGTGGTTATTTTTGGATGTTCATCTCTGAGACTATAACGTGTGGTGTGTGTGTTTATTGTGGGGTCACAGTACAGAGTAGTTGAGTAATTATTAAGATTGGGTGTTATTAAGGGAAATGGAACTCATGACAACCCGGATCCCCGACCCCGGATTTGGGGGTGTTACACTATTCGTCGTCCCTAATAAGGTAGATGTGTCATTTCATGCGCAGTGTCTGACAAGTAATAAGAAACTTCTCACAACAGTGGTGCCTTTGAAACTTGCAGCACTGGCTCTCTCATCAACTCGTTACCTGCAGCCTGGATCTTTCCTTACTACACAATTCTAAGTTGGATCATACTAAAACTGATCTATCTCTCCTTATACAAAATTCGCAAAAGAATTAATCTCAGTTTCACTTAAAACCACATGAAAATCAGGGTAATTTACCCAATCTCCTTCTTGCTATTGGTTCCTTGCAACTATAGGCTCTGGGTACTCAATATATCTATAGCGTCAACATATTCACCTCGTACCTATCTTAACTGTAACACCCCCAAATCCGGTGCAGAGGATTTGGTCGTCACGATGAAACCTCAATCCAAATTAACCTGTTTAATCAAAATGCAAATGCTAGTGGAAGATATTTAGCATATTTGACCCCAAACTAATCCAAGATCTTTTAAGGTTACATTTCTAGAAACAAGAATTCTAAATTCCACAAATAATTTTTCACTTTCTTTTCAAACTCTTTTCATAAATTCCCAAACTCAAAACTTAACCCACTAGTATAACTTCGAAAAGAAGCATACTAGACCAATGATTTAATAACATAACTAATACATATATATATATAAAAAAACACATCTTTATATAATAGAACTTACTCTATTTCCGCAAACCCTGGACCAACCATATTCCACAAGCTTCTTCTTTGCTTTCTTGAATTATGCAGCTAAACAGCGCAAGCTAGTCCTCACTGGAGGTTAAATTTAAAAATAGGCAAGTATGAGTGAAAGAAATGCTCAGCAAGTTCATTATAGTATATATATGGTCGTTTTGATATAAAACCGACATCTGCATTAGAGCAGAACATTTAAAATCATAATTGCTGAATCAGAAAATTTATTAAAGAATCAGATAATTGGTTCCTCATTTGTATTCAAAATATTTTTAATATTTTCGAGCGAAATGATTCAGCAATACTTTGAATTTTGACGAGAATAAAACTCGTAAAACAATGTTTACGAAAATATCGTAAACAACAATAACATGAAATAATGATTATGGACTGAATTATAAACTTTATTCGGAACCGAACTCTTGATATTTATACTCAGTTTGTTGTCATATCAAATTAGATATCAATACAAACTTTGATGCTCACAACATCCCATACTGAAGTCAACATCAATCATCTATACTAATACCACCTTTGATATTTAACAACAAACTAAATATCCACATCAAGCAGAAACTAAATCAAAACTACATTTCACCTTTTATTCAAAACCAAAACACTTGATAAATCATTCCTTATAAGATTATCAAAAGCAATATAATAATTTTGATTGGAAATCTCGAACGACGGTGTGTTGCCGCTGGTGATCAGCCGCAGAGTAACACCGGTATGCCGAAGCATATCAAACTAAATAAAGAGGCACCCGAGGCACATATCGACCTAAAAAGGTATTATATCCTGTATAATACCTAGCTCTTCGATGGACCGCCGCCACGGCCTCTTAAGAAATCAGTAACCATCCAATCTTAAAACTTTTATTGAGAGGGGTCATAATTCGACACCCTTATAAATTTCATTCGCCCATTCACTTGGGCAGGAAACCCAAACAACATCATCTTTCCCAAAGTCTAATTTATTTATAAATCCGATAGTTGGATAAGTAAAAACACTTGACTATTCTGAACATAGAATAACAGATGAATACTTGCATAAACAGAATCATTTATTTTAGCGATATGTAAAATATTTATCTATTCTGACGTGGGAATAGAGAAGAATACTTGCATAATAAGATTCAAAATAAATATCACTTGAACAACAAGTGATGATAGGGATACTTGCCTTTGAGATTTAGTAGTTAGTCACACTCGCAAAGACGCATCTCTTCTGACATTCTGTCTCAAAACATCACCGTCTTTATTCTACTAATCATTTGGCCTACTGCTCATGCAGCGCTGCAAACCTAATATTCCATACTATTCAAATCTAGTCTTCATCCATTTCATCTGGTCCTGATCATCTTGAAATAATCGTATCTATAATTAAAAGGTACAACTTTAATCGTCTAAACGATAATCACTCGGCGAACTGCGCGTCAACACCCTATTGTCTACCCATACGATAGCCCACACATAATTATAACAGTCAAACATAAGAATTCTGACTCACATACACACGTAATTCACATAGCACGTAAACACATAATTCACGTATCACATAATTCACGTATCACATGCCTCGGTTCGTCAAAAGGTTTGACTCGGTTCGTTTAAAACTGAAATCGGGTCAAAAATATGATTTATCGATCAATAATCGACTCGAATGACTCGTAAAACAAGTGACCTTTCGAAACAAAAGAATTTGGGTCTCGAAAGTATTTTAAATGAAAGTGAAATATTTTTCTGAGTCTAGACGCATTCGTTTCGTATTAAACGGATGAACGGTCTATTTTCTACGAATAAAATACGAATAATTCAATTAATAATAGTATTAATTGAATATTCAATACTCTATAAATATTTTAAAAGCTCGAAATAATTTTTAGGAATTATTTGACTTAATTATAAATAATTATATTTTATTTAACTATTTATAAATAAAATTAATTGATTAAATGAATTAATCAATCAATTAAATCCATAAATAATTAACGCTAAGAGCTGGTTACACTCTCTACCAGCAGGTTCTATTGCAATATGGGAGGATCTTGCTCATAAATTTCTTACTAAATTCTTCCCTATGGCAAAAACAGCTACAATCAGGATTGTTCTTACTCAATTTACACAACAATCGGGAGAATCTTTATGTGAAGCTTGGGAGCATTACAAGGAGATGCCTAGGTAGTGTCCTCATCATGGAATGCCTGATTAGATGGTAATCAATTGCTTCTATAATGGTTTGGGAGCACAGTCAAGACTTATGCTCGATGCAGCATCACATGAAGCCTTATGGGCTAAGAGCTATGAGGACGCTTATGAGCTAATTGAAATGATGGCTGCTAATGAATATCAAAACCCAACTTAGAGAATGCCACAAGGAAAGGTAGCAGGAATTCTGGAGGTGGATACAGCTATGACTATAGCTGCTCAGCTAAAGGCGTTGACTATGAAAGTAGATTTTCTGGCTCACTATAGAGTTCATCAGATAGCAAGTGTTTGTGAGCTTTGTGCAGGTGCACATGCGACGGATCAATGTGCTATATCTAGTATGTCGAAACGGTTTGTGAGCAATTTTCAGAGATCATAGCAACCAGTTCCTGCCACTTTTCATCCTCCTGGATTTCAATAATAGTATGCACCAAGGCAGCAATTTCATCCACCGTTAATGCAACAACAATCTCATGGAAGTGCCGGTCAATCAGCTAATGAAAAATCTGAATTGGAGGAATTGGGGATAATGTGTAAAAGCCAATCGGTTTCAGTCAAAACTTTGGAGAGTCAAATAGGACAAATTGCTAATGTGCTGCTGAATTGACCACAAGGAACTCTTCCTAGTGATACGGAAGCTAACCCAGGCAAGAGTGAAGAAAAAGAACAATTGAAAGCAATCACTTTGAGGTCTGAAAAGGTCGCTAACCATCAAAATTCAGAATCTGAAATTTTTCGGCAGAAGCCAAGCGCGCCCGCGCCTGCACCTGTACTAGAAAGTATAATTTTTGATGATTCAGATGTTCAGAAGAAAGGCTAAGCGGAAACGAAGAAAAATTCTGCTGAACATTCTATTCTTAAGCAGAATACAGGAGACAAACAGGTCTATCCGTCTCCTCCATATCCTAAAAGACTTCAGAAGAAGAAGTTCGACAAGTAATTTGCCAAGTTTCTGGAGGTTTTCAAGAAATTGCATATTAACATACCTTTTGCGAAAGCTCTAGAGCAGATGCCGAGCTATGCTAAGTTCATGAAGAGTATTCTATCTCGAAAGTTGAAACTTGAGGAGTTGGAAATCCATGCTCTAACGAAAGAGTGCAGTGCGGTGCTGCAACAGAAACTACCTCATGAACTTATATATCCCGGAAGCTTCACTATACCATGCACCATTGGCGAGTTATCTTTCAACGAGTGTTTATGTAACTTGGGAGCCAACATCAATCTGATGCCATTATCTATCATCCGGAAACTTGATCTGCCTGGTCCAAAACCTACAAACATGTCCTTACAACTGGCTGATCGGTCCATCACTTATTCGTGAGGTATAGTGGAGCATGTCTTGGTTAAGGTGGATAAACTCATCTTCCCTGCTGATTTTGTCATCTTAGACTTTGAGGAGGACAAGAAGATTCCTATTATCTTGGGACGACCATTCTTAGCTATAGTGTAACACCCCCAGATCCGGGGTCGGGGATCCGGGTTGTCACGGTCTTTCTTTCCACAATATCACTTCACTTAATTAATAATAAATAACCTCATACTGTGACCCCACACTAACACACACCACAACCCGTTATAGTCTCAGAGATGAAATTGAAATAAGTACAAGTCTTTGAATCCACAATTTAAAATTATTACAACCCAAAACGATTACTTGATAATTTACAGTTAATTGCCATTATCTGCCACAAGTTATAATTATACATAATTTGATTCTCAAAAGTAGATGGTCTAAACTACAATGGATCTACCTCTGCAGCTATAGCAGCTACAACATCACCGGGAAGACGCGGGATGCTTCCCACGTGCTTGCGCTGGGTCTGCTGGAGTCTGGCCATCTCTCCTAACTGTTGTTGTGTGATGAAGAAATAAAGCAAGAGTGAGCCTTACAGCTCGCAAGATAATATATATAGTGATAACAATAATATAAGTATCTAAATGGATACTTAATAGCATCTCTATCATATGCAAGATAATTACTTACTAGATATAAGTAAAAACAAGGAATGAAGTTACCAATACTTCACCACACTTATATCATATATAAAGTTACTTGAACTGCCACCGTTCGAAGTATTATAAGTTTTAAGAAAAACACCCCATAGATGAGACCACAAGTTAAGACTTGAATAGATTCAATCTTTGAAATATTATTGAATGAAAAAGTTATGAGATACTTTATTTAGTCCCGGTATATATATATCCACATATATATACCCCTTTAAACATTTCCTGGAACCTCTGTTATGTAAAGTATGAACAGAGTTTGAAACATCCAATGAATTTTGAAAAGGAAAAGAATTTTGGCATAAACCCGATATCTCGCTGATCAGGCAAAGATACCAATAAGTAACCTTTTCTACTATAGATGGATGAATTCCTCACCGGTCATCACCCTGTCCGCATTAGGACCTCGCGCTAGACCGTACCCCGGCCCCTCACGCGTTGATGGACTGCCACCCAGCCACTTACACAATAATAGACCGTACCCCGGCTTGTCGCTTATGCCGACTCAATGAGATGGGCTTACTTCCCGAACGTTGGGCAAGTAATCAATTCATTTACCAAATCTGCAACCTCGTTACGAATATAAAATACACCACAGAGCCGGATTCCCCAGGTTTTGAGCGAGTATTTAAATCCCCTTAAAAAGGAAGATCTTAAATATAAAATTGAGTTTTGGGATCCGCTCTAACTTTTAAAAATCATTTTGAAGACTCGAAACCACTTTATAGAGTGTTTGGAGTAAAGCTGATTTAATGAAGTAAATTAGTCCCCAGAATATTTAGAAAATGACTGAATATTATTATTTAAATAATATTCCCATAAGAATAATCTTTATAAAAATAATTGAAGTAGAAGTATTAAAACTTATACTTGAAACGAGTATTAAATAACCAAAGATATACTTATATGAAAGTATTATCCTTATTTGAATAATCGAAAATAAGTTTGATTATTAACACCTTATTCTTTAATAAAATAAAGAATATATTTCAGCAAATAATCGGAGTCATAGATCCTCAAATGAATATTCAAATAATATTCATTAAATAATATAAACTGAGTCATAAGCCCTCGAATGAATATTCAAATAATATTCAATTAATAAAATAAAAGGAGTCATAAGTCCTCCGATGAATATTCAAAATAATATTTATTAATAAAATAAACGGAGTCATACGCCAACGAATAATATTCGAAATAATATTCAATAATAAAATAAAGTTAAAGTTATCGAATAAACCTTATTCGATTAATAGTTTGGAAAAACTATAACCATATATATATATAAATATATATATATATATATCCATATCCATATATATACAAAATCTACTCGGGATCCTCGACTCCCGGTTTTAGAAAATATTTTCACCTTTGGGTCCCTATACTAAGGGTATATGCAAGATACCGCTATCCTCTAGCATAGGTATTATCAACTGAACCAACAGATATATATTTCAAGAATATGAAACAGGCATGCATATATACCATATCACATGCTACAATATATCGCAAAAATTTGCTAAATAACCAATAGGCATTTATCGCAAGATCATGCATATACAAATGTATACATCACAACAACAGTGTATCGGATAGAATACTTGCCTGAGCGACTTGGGGGTGAGAAAGGCTCGGGACGAGTCTGATAACCTATAAACAACAAGTAAGTTGGAATTAAACCAAAATCACTTGTAAATCTATGATTTAACTAACTTAGACTCTAATGCTAGTTTTGCGCTCACCGATTCGCTTAAGTCACTCGGGTACCCTCGGCTCCACCATTTTTAATAATTTAACCTTTACGAGTTTTAAAACGATTCTTTCGCGAATGTCTTACCAACTGCCTAACACACTTACCATAAATGTTTCACACATTAATAAACCCTTATTGGTCTTTAACCTACATTCCAAAGTAAGGCGAGGGAAAAAGTTTCGTTCGCGAAACGCCGTTACTTGAAACGGTCGTTTCTCCTAAACCGTAAATCGGAATCGAACGAACTACATATCAAAACGAAGCTCGTAACATGAGCTATCTAAACATGGCAGTGGTCACAATCTAGCAGGGGGTTCTCGGGTCCTAATGCTATGCACAAAAACAGTCCAAAGAAAATCGGACGTTACGACGGCTATGTTTACGTGATTTCCAAATTTTAACCCATTCACAAACAACCCAAATCAACCTCAAATCCAACATACAACCATCCTGCATCCTTATCACATCATAACCACCCCAACCAATTCAATTTAATCTTTCATACTTATGCTTAAACTTAACTTTAATCATTCTTAAGTTCTTTTAAATCAAAACCACAATAATTACCATTCCATTCACTACCATACCAAATCTCAAACTCTAAATCATAACAACAAGATACAATATCAACCCACTACTCAAAATCACCTTATAATATATATGAACCTAGGGTTTGGAAATGGTATACCTTCCTTGAAGTGGTGGGTGGAGCTAGGAAGCCTTAAGAAGCTTTGAGAAGCCTTAGGTAAGCTTGGATCTTCAAGAAAAACAAGAAAAAGTTCAAGTTAAAAACTTGAAAACACTATTCATTGTCTTCTTCTTTGATTAAATGAAGAAGTTAGAGAAAGAATTAATGGCTTAAACTCATGATATAGCCATAACTAAGCATAAAGATGATTAGGAAATTTTCTTACCAATTTAGGAAGCTTGGATCTTGTTTTTTGAAAAATCTATGCCTTTAAAATGTAAAAAGCCGAGAGCTCCTAAGAACAAATGCCTTGGTTGTTTTTGATTTTTGATGAAATGATTTTGCTAGCTTGGTTGGCTTGATTTGTATTTGATTTAGTAAATTACTACCTTGCCCTTGAATTTGTGTGGTCCTTATTCAACCACACCTCCTTCCTTCCCATGTCATGCTTACCTCATCCTCATGATGTCATCCTTCCTTCCTTGTCTTCTTTCTATTGGTTGGATGACATCATTCCCACTAATCCCTTTGATTAACTTCCTAATCGTTTGCCTAATGACCGCTGATCTGCTATACGGTTCGCTTAACTTTCGTTCTCGTTTATCGTTTGAAGGATCATACCCGGGATCTTATTACTTAGGTTCTCTTAACCTTTCTCAATACATTATATTCCTTTTTATGATCCTCTATCATAATCCTTTAATTTAAATCCTTTTTATCCTGTTACCTTATACTCAATTCTCTCCGTATCTTGTGGATTTCCGGGAAAAACCAAAGTGTTCGGAATTGGATTCTGACGATATTTACATACACTTATATACTTCATAGAGTACTAATAAAATCCCAGAATATCCATAACAGAACCCCTACATAGTGTGGCGTGAAAAGTTTTCTCATTCAGCTAAAACACTATTCACAAGGGTTACAAAAAGTTGAAAAATTTTGGGGTTATTACAGTCTCCCCTCCTTAAAAGGATTCCGTCCCGGAATCAAACAGAAAACAAATGGGGGTACTTTTCTAGCATTGCGCTCTCTAGTTCCCAAGTCGATTCTTCCACATTATGATTCTGCCATAGTACTCTGACTAGCTTGATCACCTTGTTCCGAAGCACCTGCTCCTTCTTATCCATAATCCTTACTGGCTTCTCCACGTAAGTTAGATCTGGCTGCATATCCACCTGCTCGTACTCCACTATGTGCCTGGCATCCCGATGATACCTCCTTAGCATTGACACATGGAACACATTATGAACTTGTTGCAAATTAGGGGGTAGGGCTAGCTCGTAAGCTAACTTTCCAATCCGTCTTAATATCTCAAAAGGTCCAATGTATCTTGGGCTTAGTTTTCCTTTCTTTCCGAACCCCATTAATCCCTTCCAAGGGGATACTTTCAACAGTACTAAGTCCCCTACTTCATATTCCTTGTCCTTTCGGGCTAGGTCTGCATATTTCTTCTGTCTGTCTTGGGCTGCTACAAGTCGCCCTCTGATAAGATCCACTATATCTTTGGTCCTTTGGACCACTTCGGGTCCGAGCATCTTCCTCTCTCCTACTTCATCCCAGTATAAGGGAGATCGACACCTTCTTCCGTACAAGGCCTCATAAGGCGGCATTCCGATGCTAGCATGAAAGCTATTGTTATAAGAAAACTCGATCAACGGCAGGTGATCATCCCAACTTCCTTTAAGGTCTATTGCACAGACTCTTAACATATCCTCTAGTGTCTGGATGGTCCTTTCACTCTGTCCATCCGTTTGGGGATGGTACGCGGTACCCATATTTAACTTGGTCCCCGCACATTCCTGAAAGCTCCTCCAAAATCTGGAGTTGAACCTTGGGTCTCGGTCTGAGACAATGGACGCTGGGACTCCATGTCGCGTTACTATTTCCTTAAGGTAAATGTCCACCAGTCTATTGACTGTGTATCTCTCGTTGATAGGAATGAAATGAGCTGACTTTGTCAGTCGGTCTATAATTACCCAAATGGCGTCGTGATTGGCTTTCGTCCTTGGCAAGCCTACAACAAAATCCATCGCTATCTGTTCCCATTTCCATTCGGGAATCTCCAGGGGTCGCAAAAGCCCACTGGGTCTCTGGTGCTCTGCCTTTACTCTTTGGCAAGTCAAACACTTGTTTACCCATTCTGCTACGTCCCTCTTCATGTTGGGCCACCAGTAATATTCCTTCAAATCCCTATACATCTTGGTACTTCCCGGGTGAATGGAATACCTTGAACTATGGCTTTCATCCAAAATCTCATTTTTAAGTTCTTGAACATTCGGAACCCAAATTCGGTAGGAGTACCTCATTATCCCTTTATCATCTTTCTCAGTATGGATCTCCTCTCCAGTCATTGACTCTCTGTCTTCATTCATTGTTTTCTCCTGGCACAATCTGATCTTTTCCAATAATTCTGGCTGCATTGAGATCTCAAAAAGCTTTTCAGTTCCGGTTCCGGTTACCTTTACCTCTATTTCCATTTTCTCAAAATCCCTTATCAACTCTTCCGAAGTCGTTAACATTCTGAGTCTTTCCTTTCTACTAAGGGCATCAGCCACCACATTGGCTTTCCCTGGATGATAGAGAATCTCACAATCAGTAGTCCTTGATTAGTTCTAACCATCTCCTCTGGCGCATGTTGAGCTCTTTCTGCGTAAATATGTACTTGAGGCTCTTATGGTCTGTGAAAATCTCGCACTTCTCTCCATACAAGTAGTGCCTCCAAATTTTTAAAGCAAATACTATTGCCGCGAGCTCAAGGTCATGAGTAGGATATCTAACCTCGTATTCCTTCAGTTGTCTCGATGCATACGTGATAACTTTACCGTGCTGCATAAGCACACATCCTAATCCTTTGTGCGACGCGTCACTATATATCACAAAATCTCCTTTTCCATCCGGCAATGCCAATACCGGAGCCGTTATCAACCTTTTCTTTAAATCCTGAAAACTGTTCTCGCATTTCTCCGTCCATTCAAACTTCTCTGCCTTACGAGTAAGTCGTGTCAAAGGGGCTGCGATCTTCGCAAAGTCCTGTACAAATCTACGATAGTAGCCGGCCAATCCTATGAAACTCCTCACCTCTGTGGGTGTGGTTGGCCTTTCCCAATTTGAGACCGCCTCTATCTTGGAGGGGTCGACCAATACTCCTTCTTTATTGATCACATGTCCTAAAAACTGTACTTCATTCCGCCAGAATTCACACTTCGAGAATTTGGCATATAACTGCTCCCTCTCTGAGTATCCTAGAGCTATCCTCAAATGCTCTGCATGTTCTGCCTCAGTCCTTGAGTAGATCAAAATATCATCGATAAAAACTATCACACACTTGTCCAAGTACTTCTTAAATACTCTATTCATTAAATCCATGAAAGCCGCTGGGGCGTTGGTTAGTCCAAAGGACATTACCAAGAACTCATAATGCCCATACCTGGTACAGAACGCTGTCTTGGAAATATCTTCAGGTTTAATCTTTAGTTGGTGATATCCAGTTCTCAGGTCGATCTTGGAAAAATAAACAGCATCCTTTAGCTGGTCGAACAGATCGTCTATTCTAGGTAATGGGTACCTGTTCTTTATGGTTAGCTTGTTCAACTCTCGATAGTCTATGCACAACCTCATGCTCCCATCTTTCTTCTTAACAAATAAAACTGGTGCTCCCCACGGAGACACACTGGGTCTTATCATACCCTTATCCAAGAGTTCCTGCAATTGGATAGCTAATTCCTTCATTTCTAACGGGGCTAACCGGTAAGGTGCTTTTGAAACTGGCGCCGTCCCTGGGGCCAACTCAATAGCAAATTCAATCACTCTATCGGGTGGTAATCCTGGAAGGTCTTGGGGGAATACATCTTCAAATTCATTGACTACTGGAATAATCTTGTAAGTTGGGCACCTCCTTCTGCGTGTCCACCACATAGGCTAGGTAGGCCTCACTTCCTTTTCGTAGCATCCTTTTGGCCTGAGCCATAGTCAAAAATTTCTGCGTCTGCCTCTTTCCTCTAAATATAACTTCTTTCTTCCCGGGGATATTTAACTTAACTTTCTTCCCTTTACAGTCTATCTGAGCATCGTTGCTAGATAGCCAGTCCATTCCCAAAATCACATCAAACTCCCCTAATTTAAAAGGAATCAGATCAACACTGAAAGATTGCTCCCCTATGCCTATCTCACAGGCGGGGTGAATCTGGTTAACATGAATAATTTCATGATTGGCTATTTCTACTTGCAAGGGTTCTATCAAGGGTTTAGCCTTAAGTCTTAACTTACGCGCAAAGTCCTTTGATATAAAAGATTTAGTTGCTCCCGAATCAAATAAAACATTTGCACTGACTGAATTTAGAGAAAGGGTACCTGCTATCACATCTGAATCTTTCATAGCATCCTGGACTGTCATGTTGAAAGTCCTCGCAGTAGGTGGCTTATTAGAAGCAGCCCTGCTTGCTCCCGAAGCTGCTGGTTTGTTCATTGGGCATTCCTTCTTCCAATGACCCGAGCGTCCACACTGATGACAATTGGTGGGTGGAACGACGGCAGGGGTTAATGATGGGCACTTATTTGAATAGTGGCCCTCCCGACCGCACTTAAAACAGGTTACTGGCCTTCCTTTACACTCCCCAGTGTGATTCCTTCCACATATGTTACAGGCTGGCAATGGGGGTCGAGATTGGTTGGAATAGGACGTTCTTGACTTCTGACCGCCCTGGCTCACACTCACACTCATTGGTCGCTTAAACCCAGTGTTCCTTCCTGGTAGGGACACTGCTCCTCGATTAAATCTAGTTGGGAAGCTCCTTCCTGCGGAACCTCCACCCATGCTCATACTTTTCCTCTTTATTCCTTTCTCCTCTCTTTCCTTCTGCATCTGTTCACTTCCAACTTTTACAATCATTGCCTTTTGCACCAGAGTGGCATAGTCCGTAAGCTCAAGGATTGCCACCCTATTCTGAATCCACGGTTTCAGTCCCTGCTGAAACCTCCTAGCTTTCTTTTCCTCGGTGCTTACAAACTCCGGCACAAACCTTGATAACTCAGTAAATTTCGCCTCGTACTCTGCTACAGACAAGTTATTCTGCTTTAGCTCCAAGAACTTGAGCTCCATCTGGTTTTCCATAAACCTCGGGAAATACTTTCCCAGAAACAACTGACTAAATCTCTCCCAGGTTATTATAGCATCTGTCTCCATGTTTTTCTTGGCCTCCCACCAGTAGTTAGCTTCTCCTTTCAGAAGGTAGGTAGCAAATACAGTTTTCTGTGCCTCATCGATACTCAAAATCTCAAAAGATTTCTCCATTTCCTTTAACCATGCCCTTGCCTCAACTGGGTCGGCTGATCCGTGGAACTCAGGGGGCTTAAGGGACTTAAAAGCCCTGAAAGAGTTTGCCACTGCATTGTTACTTCCTTGAGGGGGTGGGTTGGGTTGACGTTCTAAATTCTGCCTTAGGAGTTGCATAAACTGACCCATGGGATCCATGCCTGGGTTTGGTACTGGTTGCTCAACCTCGGTTTCTACTTCTTCAGCCTCTATCTCAAATCCCTCAACATCATATGTTTCCTCTTCTTCTTCATACAGGGAGTCATCCTGTTCCACATAATCCTCATCTTCCTCTTCACTGTGTTCTTGGTTTCTATTGTCCTGATTATGGCTTCCCTGGTCCTCAGACCCAGGGTTCGCCCTAGTTCCAATCTTTCTTGGCGGCATGATTCTGATAATAATAAAAACAATTATTGGGAAAATTCAACGTTAGGTCACAATCATATACAACATTGTGCCTCGCACAGCTCTTATAATGGGGAGAACGTATAACGCAGTTCTATTATTTTAAGAAAGTTCTAATACGAAGTGCAGTAATAATAATAATAAAACAGTGATCCCGTCACTATGGAACTGAACTGAAAGGAAACAAATATATACATAATGCGAGAATACATAGTTTGATCTGGTCAAAAGTACAACAGTGCTACAGTCATCTGTCCCAAAAGTGATACACAAGAGTCTATCTGTCTAGTCAGAAAAAGGGATGCTATATACAAGTCAACTATCCCGGAAAATTGGCTCTTACTAAGGCCTCGGCTAACTAGACAACTAGACTATTCCATCATCAATCCTGAATCACACACCGGAACGGGTCAGCTCCCAAACCCTTTCCATCGCACGACGGAAGATATAGTCGGCCTGCCGCCTGGAGATCCTACCATGCCTGTCCCCCTGGAGAGATCTGAGTCTCGCTCGGGACGTGAGCTCTATCCCCGTAAGCTCCCTCCTCAAGGATCGGGGTATAGAAGCCCTGGTCTCATAAGCTCGGGTACGCCTACCCGCCCTCTCTGCATCCAACTCCCTCCTCGCCTCATCCAGTCGGGCCTCGGCAACAGCCACTCGGGTCCTCAAAACATCCTGAACATATCCATGAGCTAACGAAGACTGCCTCTGGGCAGGGTCAAGAGGTGGTGAATCCGGAGCCGCTGAGGGTGCCTCCTCGGTCTGCCTAGGCTCGGAAGTATGGGTCTCTGAGCTGTCATCATCAGGAATCCAAGATAGTGGTGGAGGGGTAGGGGCTCTGACCACCGGAAGTGTGGGTAAAGGGATACCAGCATACACTACCATAGGTCCAACACGCTCCTCAGCTACTGGGACCTCATCCGGGTCCTCCTCATCTGAAATATCAATGACCTCCGTCTCTGACTCCTCTGAGGGGTCCTCCTCATCCTCCTCCATCTCAGGCTCCTCCTGATCCTCAACATCTAGCAGTGCCTCATCATGCTCACGCTCGAACATCTCAGGGTCCTCCATCTCAGGCGCCTACACATTAAACGAGCTAAGTTACTATCATGATACTTATAAGGGTTCCCGTAAGGGTTTTAACTGTCAGCACTACTTTAAGTAGTCCGACCATGAACTTGGCAAGAGTTCTTATTATCTTTGTGAATTTATTATTATATCGTCGCATCATCTCTGAGGTTTATAACGCTTAGCTCTGATACCATTTCTGTAACACCCCCAGATCCGGGGTCGGGGATCCGAGTTGTCACGGTCTTTCTTTCCACAATATCACTTCACTTAATTAATAATAAATAACCTCATACTGTGACCCCACACTAACACACACCACAACCCGTTATAGTCTCAGAGATGAAATTGAAATAAGTACAAGTCTTTGAATCCACAATTTAAAATTATTACAACCCAAAATGATTACTTGATAAATTTACAGTTAATTGCCATTATCTTCCACAAGTTATAATTATACATAATTTGATTCTCAAAAGTAGATGGTCTGAACTACAATGGATCTACCTCTGCAGCTATAGCAGCTACAACATCATCGGGAAGACGCGGGGCGCTTCCCACGCGCTTGCGCTGGGTCTGCTGGAGTCTGGCCATCTCTCCTAACTGTTGTTGTGTGATGAAGAAATAAAGCAAGAGTGAGCCTTACAGCTCGCAAGATAATATGTATAGTGATAACAATAATATAAGTATCTAAATGGATACTTGATAGCATCTCTATCATATGCAAGATAATTACTTACTAGATATAAGTAAAAACAAGGAATGAAGTTACCAATACTTCACCACACTTATATCATATATAAAGCTACTTGAACTGCCACCGTTCAAAGTATTATAGGTTTTAAGAAAAACATCCCATAGATGAGACCACAAGTTAAGACTTGAATAGATTCAATCTTTGAAAGATTATTGAATGAAAAAGTTATGAGATGCTTTATTTAGTCCCGATATATATATAACCACATATATACCCCTTTCAACATTTCCTGAAACCTCTGTTATGTAAAGTATGAACAGAGTTTGAAACATCCAATGAATTTTGGAAAGGAAAAGAATTTTGGCATAAACCCGATATCTCGCTGATCAGGCAAAGATACCAATAAGTAACCTTTTCTACTGTAGATGGATGAATTCCTCACCGGTCATCACCCTGGCCGCATTAGGACCTCGCGCTAGACCGTACCCCGGCCCCTCACGGGTTGATGGACTGCCACCCAGCCACTTACACAATAATAGACCGTACCCCGGCCTGTCGCTTATGCCGACTCAATTAGATGGGCTTACTTCCCGAACGTTGGGCAAGTAATCAATTCATTTACCAAAACTGCAACCTCGTTGCGAATATAAAATACACCACAGAGCCGGATTCCCCAGGTTTTGAGCGAGTATTTAAATCCCCTTAAAAAGGAAGATCTTAAATATAAAAATGAGTTTTGGGATCCGCTCTGACTTTAAAAATCATTTTGAAGACTCGAAAACACTTTAAAGAGTGTTTGGAGTAAAGCTGATTTAATGAAGTAAATCAGTCCCCAGAATATTAGAAAATATCTGAATATTATTAATTAAATAATATTCCCATAAAGAATAATCTTTATAAAAATAATTGAAGTAGAAGTATTAAAATTTATACTTGAAACGAGTATTAAATAACCAAAGATATACTTATATGAAAGTATTATCTTTATTTGAATAATCGAAAATAAGTTTGATTATTAACACCTTATTCTTTAATAAAATAAAGAATATATTTCAGCAAATAATCGGAGTCATAGATCCTCAAATGAATATTCAAATAATATTCATTAAATAATATAAACTGAGTCATAAGCCTTCGAATGAATATTCAAATAATATTCAATAAATAATATAAAAGAGTCATAAGCCCTCGAATGAATATTCAAATAATATTCAAATAAATAAATAAAAGGAGTCATACGCCATCGAATAATATTCGAAGTAATATTCAATAATAAAATAAAGTTAAAGTTATCGAATAAACCTTATTCGATTTATAGTTTGGAAAACTATAACCATATATATATATAAATATATATATATATATATCCATATCCATATATACAAGATTACTCGGGATCCTCGACTCCCGGTTTTAGAAAATATTTTCACCTTTTGGGTCCCTATACTAAGGGTATATGCAAGTTACCGCTATCCTCTAGCATAGGTATTATCAACTGAACCAACAGATATATCTTTCAAGAATATGAAACAGGCATGCATATATACCATATCACATGCTACAATATATCGCAAGAATTTGCTAAATAACCAACATGCATCTATCGCAAGATAATGCATATACAAGTGTATTCATCACAACAACAGTATAACGGATAGAATACTTGCCTGAGCGACTTGGGGGTGAGAAAGGCTCGGGACGAGTCTGATAACCTATAAACAACAAGTAAGTTGGAATTAAACCAAAATCACTTGTAAATCTATACTATAACTAACTTAGACTCTAACGCTTGTTTTGCGCTCACTGATTTGCTTAAGTCACTCGGGTACCCTCGGCTCCACCATTTTTAATAATTTAACCTTTACGAGTTTTAAAGCGATTCCTTCGCGAATGTCTTACCAACTGCCTAACACACTTACCATAAATGTTTCATACATTAATTAACCCTTTTTGGTCTTTAACCTACATTCCAAAGTAAGGCGAGGGAAAAAGTTTTGTTCGCGAAACGCCGTTACATGAAACGGTCGTTTCTCCTAAACCGTAAATCGGAATCGAACGAACTACATATCAAAATGAAGCTCGTAACATGAGCTATCTAAACATGGCAGTGGTCACAATCTAGCAGGGGGTTCTCGGGTCCTAATGCTATGCACAAAAACAGTCCAAAGAAAATCGGACGTTACGACGGCTATGTTTACGCGATTTCCAATTTTTAAACCATCCACAATCAACCCAAATCAACCTCAAATCCAACATACAACCATCCTCCATCCTTATCACATCATAACCACCCCAACCAATTCAATTTAATCTTTCATACTTATGCTTAAACTTAACTTTAATCATTCTTAAGCTCTTTTAAATCAAAACCACAATAATTACCATTCCATTCACTACCATACCAAATCTCAAACTCTAAATCATAACAACAAGATACAATATCAACCCACTACTCAAAATCACCTTATAATATATATGAACCTAGGGTTTGGAAATGGTATACCTTCCTTGAAGTGGTGGGTGGAGCTAGGAAGCCTTAAGAAGCTTTGAGAAGCCTTAGGAAAGCTTGGATCTTCAAGAAAAACAAGAAAAAGTTCAAGTTAAAAACTTGAAAACACTATTCATTGTCTTCTTCTTTGATTAAATGAAGAAGTTAGAGAAAGAATTAATGGCTTAAACTCATGATATAGCCATAACTAAGCATAAAGATGATTAGGGAATTTTCTTACCAATTTAGGATGCTTGGATCTTGATTTTGAAAAATCTTGCCTTTAAAAAAAGTAAAAAGCCGAGAGCTAAGATGAAGAACAAATGCCTTGGTTGTTTTTGATTTTTGATGAAATGATTTTGCTAGCTTGGTTGGCTTGATTTGTATTTGATTTAGTAATTTACTACCTTGCCCTTGAATTTGTGTGGTCCTTATTCAACCACACCTCCTTCCTTCCCATATCATGCTTACCTCATCCACATGATGTCATCCTTCCTTCCTTGTCTTCTTTCTATTGGTTGGATGACATCATTCCCATTAATCCCTTTGATTAACTTCCTAATCGTTTGCCTAATGACCGCTGATCTGTTATACGGTTCGCTTAACTTTCGTTCTCGTTTATCGTTTGAAGGATCATACCCGGGATCTTATTACTTAGGTTCCCTTAACCTTTCTCAATACATTATATTACTTTTTATGATCCTCTATCATAATCCTTTAATTTAAATCCTTTTTATCCTGTTACCTTATACTCAATTCTCTCCGTATCTTGTGGATTTCCGGGAAAAACCAAAGTGTTCGGAATTGGATTCTGACGATATTTACATACACTTATATACTTCATAGAGTACTAATAATATCCCAGAATATCCATAACAGAACCCCTACATAGTGTGGCGTGAAAAGTTTCTTCATTCAGCTAAAACACTATTCACTAGGGTTACAAAAAGTTGAAAAATTTTGGGGTTATTACATTATGTGCCGATATGGGATTCCCCGTATCCTCGTCACTGACAATGGAACACAATTCAACAATGAGGAAGGGCAAAGGTTGGCGCTGGACTTAATTGATGAAGTGTGAGATAAGGCACATGCAAAGATAGTAGAGTATCAGAAAAAGGCTTCGTTCTACTACAACCTAAGGGTTAAAGAGAGGTTTTTCAAACAAGGTGATCTAGTCTTGAGAAAAATAGAGGCTTCTGGTGTCGGACAGAAAGGAAAGCTAGCCCCAAATTGGGAAGGGCCGTACAGAGTCAAGAGCGTTCAGGGTAGAGGAACCTACAAGCTGGAAACTATGGATGGTTTTGAAGTCCCGAGGACCTGGCACGCACAAAACCTGAAGGTTTACTACGTGTAAGATAGGCGAAGTACGATTCTCACTTGTCATTGTAACAAGTAGGTTTAAAGGCACCTGGAAGCTTTGCTTGCGTAGGATTTTATATTCCAGTAAATTTACATTGTCTAGTTATTATTGATTAGGGTCGAACCCATGCTATGTAAGGTTTTGAAAAACCAGACTTCATATTAAAGAGTTTGAAATTATTTCAATCCAAGGATCTTTAAGATTCAAATGCATATTAAGATTGTAAAGTCAAAACAGAAAGAGGCAAGAAAAGCAACATATAAAATATAAGCCCCGAAGGGTAATAAGTTCTGAATACAATTAAGTCAATACATAGAAAGCCACAATGGGCCAAACAAGAAAAACAAAATACTCAAAGTTCCTTGAAGAAGTCATCATCGATGTTTCCTTCATCGGCAGCAGAAGAAGGAACTGGAACAGGATTAGCACCTCGAGGAGAAACAGCTGCGGCCTCAGCAGAAGAAGCAAGAATAGGAGAAAGAGGGATATCATCAAGAAGAGGCTCTTTCCCAGGAATATCAGGGACTGGATAGGCAGTGAGAGTCACCTCCGGAATCTTCTTCCCAATCTCCTCTACTATCTGCTCCCAACAGCTAGAAAAGGTCTCCGGGAAGTTAGCATCATACTCAGCATTTAGGACATCCTGAAAGTCCTGAGATGCCTTATACTCAGCTATCACCTCAGCTCGGACCCTTTGAGCATCCAGCTCCAGCTTACGAACTTTCTCCTTCTCATCTGCCAGCTCCTTCTCTACCTCACGGAAACGAGTGAAGTTGGCCTCGGAAGCCTTGAGGTACCTATCTCTGTCCCTCTCAGCAATAGTTAGGCTGGTCCTCACATCCTTCAAATTATGAAGGGCATCCTGGAGATAGGTATTCATCTGCACGAACATATCAAAGTACAGTAAGTAATTAAAAAAAACAGTTAAAAAAGGAAGAGGCTTACAGAAGCCACGGCCTGAGCACCCAGACGCTCAATCTGTAGGTCATCAGAAGACTCTACGATCTCAGCCCTGTCACGAGGCGTGATCACACTCTGAGACCAAACGGCGGCAGCCTCGGAACTCCCTACCACCGTGTCCCTCCTCTGAAGGCCCCAAGTGACGGTGAAGGGAGAGGTATCTTCATCAAGGCTAGGAGGCCTCTGGGATAAAAAGGTAGGGACGGCCTCCTGAACTGTGACTGAAGGGTCGTCACCAATCCTAACCCGCTTGTCGCGGTGGGTCTTAACAACAGAGCCCTTGGCGGCACGGGCCTCCCGCTTCTTGAAGATCATGTCCAAAGCGGCCCTAGCTGCAGGCAAATACGAGCACGTAAGAAAAAGGACAAATAGAGAATAGAGAAAATGGAACAAAAAGGGGAAAGAAATACCCTCGGGACCAAGGTCACTTAGACCTAAACCTTGCAAATTACCCTCTGAAAGGATGAGAGCGCAATGGTGCAAGTTATCAACAGTAATGGTCTTGATGGCCGCATCCTCATCTATCCCCAATTTTAGGTCTCTTGAAGACCCGTCTATACTTTTTGAGAAGTTGGGCCTGAAAAAATGGTCCCAACCCTCCTCGGAATCCAGAAATACATAAAACGACTCACTCTTCCATGTTGGAAACGAGTCGGGATTGGTGCCAGAAATAAAGCAGGAATGAGCCAAGGATCTATGAACTATTTTGACCCATCCTTGGTCCTCAGAAGCATTTACAAATTTAAATAAATAACGAAAGACACAAACATTTGGCTCAAAACCGTGTTTACGAGATTGGGCCATATAACAGTGAATAAAACGCCAAGAGTTGGGTGTGAGTTGGGTCGGACAGACTCGGGCCTCAGCCAAAAGGCGAAAAACAAAAGGATGAGGAGGTAGGCGAAAACCAGCATAGAAGGTTTCCTTATAGACCCGAATGGCCCCAGGTTTTGGGTAGCAGGCCCTATCATTTGGGCCTGGAGCCTCGGCCCTATAAGGGTGAGAAATGCCAAAAAGGCGGGCTATGGTACCTACTTGATCTGGACCAAATCTAGAAGGATAATTATATGCATCTAAGTGTAACATGTTAGGAAAGGCTTGCCCGAATTCGGTTAAAAGATCCCTAAGAGAAATAACTGAGGAATGTACAAGAGATTTTTTACCTCGGCTGGCCCTAGAGGGACGGGCAACAGCTTGGGGAACATGGGAGTGAGATGAATCAGAATCCGCCATGGATGAAGACAAAAACCCAGGAAGCTCTTGAAAGTAAGTGAAGAAGATGAAGATTCAAACGAAATCTTCAAAATAAGCCCAGAAAGCGGCGGAGTAGAAAGCCGGAAATCGCTTGGAGGTGGCGATTCTTGAGAGACTAATTACAGAGTTGAAGTTTAGAAATTTTTGTGAAAGTGAAGTGTGAGAAATGAACTCACACTCCACCTCTTATATAGAGGAGCTCAAAGATGCACAAACGGGCCTGGGCCTAAGAAAAAGGTGGGAAGCCCATAAGATTTGAATTTTGAAAAGATTTAAAATCAAAGTTTATTGAATGAATCAAGGCTCGAACAGCCTCAACAACGCCCAGGATGCATCGTCCCTAGCCGTTGTTAGAAGTGTGGCTCCTAGGCGTGGTACAACACCCAGGAAGCATCTGTCCTCAACAACGCCCAGGATGCATTGTCCCTAGCCGTTGTGAGGAGTGTGGCTCCTAGGCGTGGATCAATAACGCCCAGGAAGCATCTGTCTCCAACAACGCCCAGGATGCAAGTTTCCTAGACGTTGTTAGAAAATTGTCTCCTAGGCGTGGGTGTACGACGTCTAGGATCTATGAATGCATCAGCCTCCAACAACGCCCAGGACACAAGTTTCCTAGACGTTGTTAGGAAACCGTCTCCTAGGCGTGGATCAACAATGCCCAGGAAGCATCATCCTCCAACAACGCCCAGGACGCAAGTTTCCTAGACGTTATTAGGAAACTGTCTCCTAGGCGTGGATCAACAATGCCTAGGATGTATTGAGCAGCAAAAGTTCTATTTTTCTGATTATTTAATTAGAAATTAGGGAAAAAATCCAAGGAAATTCCTTAAATATTTTCTGAAAAATGTTAATATTTTCAGAAATAAGGAATAAATCCAGAAAATTAAAGGATAAATCCCAGAAATTAGGGGAAAAATCCAGAAAAATAAGGAAATTCCTTAAATATTTTCTGAAAAATGTTAATATTTTCAGAAATAAGGAATAAATCCAGAAAATTAAAGGATAAATCCCAGAAATTAGGGAAAAATCCAGAAATTAAGGATAAATCCCAGTAAATTAGGGAAAATCCAGAAAATTAAGGAAAATTCCAGAAAATTAGGGAAAAATTCCTGGAAATTAAGATGATTCCTGAATAAAAGGAAGATTCATTGTAAATATATAGGTCGCTCCAAACTTTACGCAAAAATGAAACCCTGTAAGGGAACGAATAGATTTAACTTCTGCGAAACCTAATCAATGTTTCCCAAAAGTTGGGGGGCAAATGATAGGGATAAATAAGTCCTGATTTTATAATTAATGGGCTGCTAGGCCCAATAAGAAGATGTATGATATTCAGACCAGAAAGGTTAAGCCTGATGGACCAGATCAGGCCTGGTGGAATAAAAAAGGCCCAAAAGCCCTGATTATTAATTAATTTCGTAATTAATTAATAAGGGAAAAATCAGCTATTGAGAAGAGTCCCGATAAGGATATAAATCCTTATAGATTAGCCTCAAGGGGACCTAAAAGGATAAGGAATCAGCTTCCTACTTCCTAGGACTCCTAAGTCTATTCTAATTATGAGACTTGCCCACCAGGTCTCCTATACCAAGTCCAATTCAAGGACTCCCAACATCTATATAAGGGGCCTCACCCCACAAATCAGAACTACGTTTTTTGGCTTGATTCTCTAATTCACAGAGATACGTAGGCATCTCGTAAAGGCAGAATTAAGCTACGATACACGAGAGCAGCCATTAAAGGCCTTGAGCTCCCGAATCTTAGTAATAAATACAGCAAATAATAACCTTAGTTTTTTATCCATAACACCAATACTCAAACCAAGACCTAAACATGGTATTCTACTGAACTAACTCCCTTATTCTCAAAATAACCTTGGTGAGATCATCCTTACCTAAGGTACAATTATAGCAAAACAAGAGAATCTACACTTCACAAATCACAAATCTTCATGCTTTTGAAACAACAAGGTATGCATTTTTTTATAAAAGATAATCACGAATTATTACCATGCAACAAGAAGCATAAATCAATATTAACACATTATACCTACTGAAATTAAGGCTCACTAACAAAATCTTTCCAAATGATCAAAATCTTACAACATTCTAAGAGAAATCCTCATGCATGCATGCCTTCGGGTTTTTCAAACCAAAACAACACATTTTCTACATATATTCCATCTTAAAATTGACATGCAAGCCTAGCATAAGGTATACCTAGATGATCACTTAGCATGCAAGGAATTTTATCAAATTTTCACCACAAAATTCAAGTCATTATCACATAAACATGCAAAAATTGATCAAAACAACAAGAATGATTTCAAGGACCATTCATTCGGCTCCCATATGGTCATGGCCGAATGAAATGGATGGAAATGGCCATTAAATCATCAAGAGTTTCCTTCTCAAGACTTGGCATTTATCCATTCCATGTAGTCCTCTCAAAAACAACCTTAAATCCATAAGAATCAAGATTGTATTTTGAGTTTCACTAAAACCTTTACATGCAACCCTTAAACTTAAACTTTCTACTCAAAACTCTTTAAAATATATATAGACAACATGTAGGGAGCAAGATTACTTGAATATAAGATGGATGTTTGAGTGAAAGAATGGAGAAAAGAAAGGGGATGGGGGCTTCGGCTATGGTGATTGCCGAGAGGGAGGAAAAACCGAGAGGTGAGGGAGGAGGGAGGGAGTAGAGAGTGCGGGTGGAGTGTGGAGTGGGGTGAATGATCACAACACTTTGTACTTTGGGTTTTTATGATTTTGATTGATTGAAATAAGTGAGTGGAAATGAGAATTGACAAGATTAACCTTCCCATATACTAAGACCATTTTGCATGCAAGGACAAAGGAGTAATTTGGTTAGCAAGATGAGAGTTAGTGGGGTTGTAATTGTCCTTTTTAGCCTTTTAGTTGAATAGAAGAGAGTTTGCATGCAAGGATATTCATGTAATTTGATAAATATGACAACTAAAATTTATAATGATTTATTTTTATAAAATAAAATACAAGTTCAAAAATTATGAAATTTATACCATAAAATAACTTGGATTTTTAGAGACTTTATAAAATCATTTTCAAAATTTGTGAACAAAATACCTTTTAAAAGAAAAATTTTCCAAAGCTTAGAATATTCCTTATAAATCAATAATAAAGAAATTAAATAAACTCTTGCTTTGAAAAATCATATACTACATAAAGCAAATTTATAATGCAGAAATTTTCACTCACACTAGCGTACAATCATTGAATATATTTTCGTTTGACTTTAATATTATATCAAATCCACAAATAATATTACATAAAATGCCGGTCGTAACAATATTGATCTAACTTTATTTTCTAATTTTAAAGGTAAAGATATATTAGTTGTGAAAATATATGTTGATGATATTATATTTGGTGCTAGTAATGATTTATTATGGGAATGGTTTTCTAAGTGCATGCACAGTGAATTTGATATGAGCATGATGGGAGAGCTTAATTATTTCTTGGGGTTAAAAATCAAGCAAACTCCTAAAGGAATTTATATACATCACTCTAAGTATATCAGGAACTTACTCAAAAGATTTGGTTATGATAATATCAAGTCAAAATCAACACCGATGAGTGCTGTCAGCAAGCTGACAAACGATGAACAAGGTAAGGATGTTGATATTCGAACTTATAGAGGTATGATTCGAAGTTTATTATATCTTACAGCCTCTTGACCTGATATTATGTATATTGTTTGTGTTTGTGCAAGATTTCAAGCTAAACCTAAAGAGTCTCGTTTGAATCTTGTTAAAAGAATATTCAAATATTTGAGTGGAACTCTTACTCTTGGTTTATTCTATCCAATAATAAATGCATTTGATCTTGTTGGGTATACTGATGTAGATTATGCAGGTTGTCAAACTGATAGAAAAAGTACAAGTGGTATTTGTGCTTATTTAGGACATAGTTTGGTTTCTTGGCTAAACAAAAAGCAGACATATGTTGCTTTATCTACAGCTGAAGGAGCATATTTGGCAGCTGGTAGTTGTTTATCACAAATACTTTGGATGAGACAACAACTCAAAGATTTTGGACTTTATTATGGTTAAACTCCTATTTATTGTGATAACACAAGTACTATCAATATTTATAAGAATCCAGTAAATCATTTAAGAACCAAGCATATTGATGTTGGGCATCATTTTTTAAGAGATAATGTTGCAAAGGGAAATGTTAAGCTGATATTTATTGCTACTAATTCTCAAATTGCTGATATTTTCACAAAATCTCTAGCTGAGGAAACGTTTCAGCATGCTGAGAAGAGAATTAGGGATGTGCAATATTTAGGAAACAAGCTTACAAGCTTCAATCGGGTACTATCAGCTTATTATTAGTTGATAATTATTATTTGATAATTTTGCATGACTGACAATTAATGTGTTAATTGGTCAATTTTATGTGTTTTCCATATGACCATTATGTGATTGAATTTATGATGATTGTCTAGAAATTTGTAACGAAGTTATTAGATGGTTATTTTTTTAAATTCTATGTGACTATTAAATGTGTCAATCTAGTAAGCATGTTAGTAGATTAATTTTTATTTCTGTTTGATTATCCAAATGAGTTCTATTAGGAATATATCTAGTTTATTTAGTATTTCACCTTAAAATACTCCCTTTTTAATTTTAAAAAGAACTTTAAAACAAAAAGTCGCGTCTAGTCTCTTCAGTTTCCACACTGAATCTAGAGTTTTTTCTCTAGTATTCTAAAAATACACTCTTCACACCATAGCGACGATTGGTTTATGCCTTGTGATGAGGAAGAAATCGAGAGCTAATGCTAAGGGTTTAGTCGGTGGTCAGGATGAAGCTACTACATCAGTTTCTTGGAATTAAAGAAAGTTAGTAAATGAAGAATCAGAGAATGAGTATGAGGCAGTTCCGATTGAAAGTGGTGATGAAGGCTCGGGGATACTTCGGACAACTCCTGGTTGCAAAAGACTCAAGGTCGAAGGCTCGATCATTAAGGATCTTGCCATACAAAAGGTCATTTATGGTAAACTTATTTTTTAGGATACTTTTAAGTCTTTCAGGTTGGTTGATTTGTTTTCAAATTTTGGATTCCATTCGTTTTTATTCAAGATGCCTAAGTTTTATTGCCCTAATTTGGTCAAAGCTTTTTATTCAAACTTGCATATTGAACAATCTAGTAACTATGTGTCTGTGGTGTCGAATGTTAGAATAAATTTATCTCCGTTATTTTTTAGTGCTATTCCTAAGATTTAAAACCCGTCTTCTTTATAAATTCATAATAAGACATGACCTAAGTATTTAGAGGGTTTTTATGCTTTGGATCAATTAAAATTGATTACTGATGATTCGTCTTTTGAGCTGTTTGTTCCTCCTCCTATCTCACTAGTGACGCCTATGGCTCATTTGTTATTCAACATTTGTAATGATAATATTTTTCCTAGGTTAGGAACTAGGTCAAACATTTCTGCTCAAGATATGTTGGTTGTGGCTATGATTTTGTCTGGAAGAAAATTTGATTTAGCTGATTTAATTTTGAAGAATATGCTTGATGTATTGTGTGCTAAGGCTGGTACTGGGTTGCCTTATGGGTTGTTGTTGACAAAAGTTTTTAAATGGTATGGAGTTAAGTTAAAAGACAAGGACTGTGTTCCTGTCAATGACTTGTTTGATGCTAAGACACTTAGTCAGTCAAATTCGAAGATTGATAAGGATAGACAAGTGGTCCACATTGAACCTGTTGTAGTTGGTGGTGTTGAGGATGAGGATGGTTTATATACTTCCACGTATATGATGGATTTAATGAAAGAGTTGAAGGCAGGGCAAGACAAAATTCTGTAAGAAATTGAAGTGGTTGCTAAGCAGAATGAATGGTTAAGGGAGATGGTGGCTGGAATGGGAAATTCTGCATCTGGTCCTTCCAAAGGGCTTGTTACTCCCACTCCCAGATCTTGTGGCATTGATGACATGATGGATGTTGCTGCTGCTCTTCTCAAGAAGAAGCACGACAAGGAGTCCACTGCTGACGAGGCACAAGTTGACCTAAGAAGACTGAAGTTCAGACTTAAGTTTTTTTAAGAACTTTTTATTGATAAAGGGGGAGTATTTAGGAAAGTACTTTAATTTGGTTTTATATTTGGTTTATCTAAACTAAGTGATGATAAGTTTTTTTGGTCTTTGAACTAAGTGATTAAGTTCACTTTTTATTTGAGCTTTGAATTGGTTATTTATGATTTGTGATTTAGTTCACCGTAATTAATATTTGGTTTGATCAGGATATTTAACTGTGATTTTTGATATGTTATTTTTTTATCTTAAGTCATGATTTTTCCTGAATATTTCTTTAGATATAACTCTGCTTAAGATAATTGTAACAAGTGATATGTGATTTAGGGGGAGTATTTTTTACTTTCCTAAAGATTGTGTAATCATAAAAAAGGGGGAGATTGATACCCTTATGAATTTGATGATCACACTATTAGCTAGCTTTCAACTTATTTTATTCTTATCTCAGTTAGCTGTGTGTAATTTATACAAGTGTTACTAACCTTTTTCTACATTAATCATATTATGTTTATCAACAAGCTAACAAGGCTTAACAGCAAGCTTAAATTAATAGCTGACAGGTTCATCAAGATAAACTAGATTTGCGGTTTACAAGGAGATTTAATAGGAATAAGTTTTGTAAGAAATCTATAACATATTTAACGTGTTTATCTATATTAGAATTCCTCAGATATTCATATGTTTTAATCAAAACCATTGTAACGCCCCCAAATCCGGGGTCAGGAATCTGGGTCGTCACACAATCCTTCAATAATGTATAGCCTGTATTAACTCAATAATCCAATAATTCCATATCACAGATCCCTAATCTCACACACTCACAAGTTATAGCCTTAGAAATGATATACAACAAGTATCATATGTTATTAAAACTCAAATGTACTTTACAGGATCTCAACAATTATTCATAACCTCTAAATAAAGTTACAATAATTATGACTGATATCTTATTCCTATCTGATACTCTAGCCCACCTGAGATAAGGCTGTCATGGATTCTCCCCATGACTGCAAGCGACTAAGTCCCACACCGGCATATTGGTTATCTGTTGTGTTGTGACATTTAAATAAAAGCAAGAGTGAGCAATAATGCTCAGCCATAATAATGTACAGTATGAAAAGACTATATGAGAAATTCAAATATAATTCCATATACGATAAATATGTTTATTCAAAAATAGTTTTCCTCAGTGATACGGACCTTCTTTCGAAAATAATTCTTTTGTGGACTTATTATCCTGCGAATACCTTAATGGTAAACCCAACACCTATGATTGGGTTACGGTGTTGAATCTCAATTACAATTGGAAGAATAGGACATTCACTGAAGCTACCGCATACGATGATCAGTCGTACTACGGATAATCAGTAACCTTTTCTACTAGTAGAAGGACGACACCTTCGTATCCCGGTTATCACCCTTGCCTCATACTGGCTATGTGTCCCATTTCGGGTATACATACACTTCACAGGTCCTTAGGTACATATAGTACCGTCTCCAACGGTACTGGCAATCTCCGCAATACATGAAGTACTAGATCTCTACCCCTCCCCTTTCCTTTAAGAAATCCTATCATATCCCAAGAACTCGTACTCCTCGAGTTCCCAAAGCATTTAGCTTATTGATAGGCACAACTCATATTGCCAGTATATATATGTACTTCCGAGAATTTTTTGGAGGAAGTAGTAGGATAATGTGAGTTGACCGTTGTCAATAGATAAATAAAAGAGGGGTAGTTTCTTTTGAAACTATATTCAAAATATTTAAAATAAGTCGAGATAATATTCTTCGACGATCTGAAATTTTTCAAATAATTTTTTGAAATTCAGAAAGTATTTTAAATCAGGTTTTATGATTTTTAAATCATTTTAAATTATTTAATAAGTAATTAATAATTAAATAAATAATAATTAAATAATTAACCCTTGAATAATTATACTTTAAAAGAATATTTGAAATTATATTCCTCAACTAATTTATGTTTAAGTAATTTAAAGTAATCTTTAATAATTAATCGAGTTTGAAATAAATAATCATTGGAGAATAATTCTCCTATAATAAATGAATAAATGAAATAATACCCATTAAATATAGTTATTAAATAAAATTTTGAGGTATTTTAATATTTCGCAAGTGGACATCAAGTCCCTTGGAATAAAACAAGTACATACTTTAATCCTCCAAAATATCTCCGGAATACTTCCGGGGTTTTAAATAATATATACCGACCCACTCTCGGTCTACAATAGATATGCCACGCTACTTTCTAGCATTTAACATTCTCAAATATAACTCCTCCGGAATACTTCCTGGTTTTTTTTATAAACTTACACCGACCGACTATTGGTCTAAATATAACATTTCAAACTCCGTATGAACATATACCAAAAATTATCAACAATTGAGTAATATAACTCAAACTTCGTAAAATAGTTTAAAGCAATCTCATGCATATATAATGGTTTTGGAAAACACTCACAACACAACAATTCTTAAAAGGTAGGGTTTGAAAACTTGTCTGGAGTCCAATATACATTTTCTGACTTGCTCTCGTTCCGGGTTTTCTACTCAACAAATATCATAATCTTAATCAGTATTCCTAATCCCATCACTGACTTATATTTCTAATAAGTTCAATAATTCATAATTTTCAATATTCGATCGACTCGAAATAAGTATCGATCCTTGGTCAAAATGGACGGTCAAAGTGGTCTTTTAGAGTTGACTTTACTGAATGTTACGATTACGTGACTCGCACTCTAACATTTTTAATAAATCGTAAAATTAATATTTTAATACAAAACCACCTCGAGGAGCTTCTTTAGTGCTTTTAATATTTATCATAAAAGTTTAATTCTGATAAAATGAATTTAATTAGGTGAAAAGCAATTCAAAAGTTCGGTCAACTACGGAGTTTTACTATTCAAACCGCTTTCACTAAAATGTTGATATCTCTCAAACCGTTAACTCAATTCACGCACCGTTTTTGCATGCGCGATCTAGAAAAAATTTAGAAAACATAATTTAAAAATGGTTTTCTGGTAACAGGGGTGAAAATCCCGAAGTGGCAGTTTTCTAATAGGGGGTTATTTTTGACGTTCGTACTCTGCGCGACCTCGGCTCCGACATTTTTATAAAATTGAAAAATTAACATTTTTACTTGAAATTTTTATGGTAGTTAATAAACTATATTTATTACTCTCGTTAAAAATTTAATGATTTTTAAATATTTTTAATTCGATCAATTATATTTACAAAGTTCATAATTTTTAGCAGTTTTGTTGCGTAAATCCCTTTCACTAAAACGGTCATAACTTTTGATCCGTAAATTGAAATCAAGCGATTCAAGCACCTAAACGATCCTCATAACATTGTATATCATTATAAATCTCTTGTTTTAAGAAACTACAGTTTATACATTCAGGAACTTCTGCAGAATCTTAAGTTAAGTTTTGTTCATTTTAACGAGGTTACGATTATGATCCGAGTTTCGTTTATGTCCTAAATAATTATACCACCATCAAAAATCATCAAATAATCATCTCAACACTAAATCCTCTCAAGAACATCATGTTCTTAAGGCAACTATCATCAACCTTAAAACTAATTAACTAAACATCAAGATAATATCAAATCAATCATCAAAACCATACTTATATCCAAGATCCTTACTTTTCTTGAAACTTAAAACTTAAACAAAGTTTGTATGAAGGTTTAAAACTTTCTTGGTATCTTGGGAGGTCCTCTTATTTATGGTTGAACCTTGAAAGGGATTGGTTAAACTTAAGGATCCTAAATTATGCCATGAAAATCAAGAAAATAAAAAGAGATTTTCGGAGTTACTATTCACCACTAATTTTGAGCAAGAATTTGATTATTCTATACTAATCCAATGGCCATGAAATTTTGAAATTACCATAATATTGTGATTATACATACCAAATGAGTGTATGTAAACGCTATTAGTTTTCGAAGAAAACAAACTTTGAAAAACGACCGTATCAATGAACCATAAAGGATTATGAGAATCACAATATAATAACAAATGTAAAATTCTACAAATGGAAATCCAAGAACGATACTTCAAAACATAAGGAATGTACAACAAAGGATTTACACCGCGAATCGTTTACGAGAATTTATTATGAAAATGAATAAGTGACCAAGCGAACGCGTAAACAAATAAATAAATATATCGAACCAAGCTAACTAAACTAACTAACCATGGTAAGAAACTAACCATGATTAAATTATTAAATAGTATCCTAAACTAGGAAGCATGATGATGGTGAGTTTTGAATGAGTAGAATATGAGATATGAATTTTTCTTCCAATGGTGTTCTTGGAAATCGGCATTGGGTTTTTGGAGAGAGAGAGAGTTTGTTGCTTCTTGAATGCTTCTCTCGGAAGATTTTTGAAGATCTGATTTGTATATATTCTAGTATATAACCTAGGACTAGAAAATCCTTGCATATGCTAGCTAGCTTACTAGGTTTACAAGCTAACCTATCTAGTTTAGATTCTAGGTTTACTATTCTAGCCTTTAGATCATCATGCTTCCTAGTTTAGCTTACTATTTAATAATTTAATCATGGTTAGTTTCTTACCATGGTTAGTTAGTTTAGTTAGCTTGGTTCGATATATTTATTTATTCGTTTACGCGTTCGCTTGGTCGCTTATTCATTTTTGTAATAAATTCTCGTAAACGATTCGCGGTGTAAATCCTTTGTTGTACATTCTTTATGTTTTGAAGTATCGTTCTTGGATTTCCATTTGTAGGATTTTACATTTGTTATTATATTATGATTCTCATAATCCTTGATGGTTCATTGATACGGTCGTTTTTCAAAGTTTGTTTTCTTCGAAAACTAATAGCGTTTACATACACTCATTTGCTATGTATAATCACAATATCAACTTGGAATCTTAATTTAAAAACTCGTATATGGTGTGGTCGCAAAAGTTTTTATTAAACCGCAAGATTACTATTCATAAAGGTCTTTTACCGATGTCAAAAATTCAGATTTTTACAGTCTTCCCCCCTTAAAAGGATTCCATCCCAGAATCAGTTTAGAAATAGTTGGGGATACGCTTCTCACATGGCCACCTTGCGTTCTCAAGTTGACTTTGCAATATTGGATCTCTTCAAAAAATTTCCACTCGTACGTCAAATATATTTTCAGGTACTCGTTCCCGTAGACCCATGATATCTACATGTTTCTGTTAGTCGCTAAACACGCGCTAATAATACACACAAGTATACGAGTTCGCCAGTAGTATAGAATCTTTTCTAGTTCGTTCCCACAGAGACTGTATTGGTTAACTAATTAATTCACACACTTAAGCAACAATGTATGGTTATTATTCAATGTTAAGATGATAATTAATTGAGCTTGTTTATAACTAAGAAGTAAACTAATAACTATAACTACGAGAAATAAGATTGAATTAATAAGTATGACAAACATGGGATTCTAACTTCATTAAATACTTCATTCGATAGCTTTATTGATCTTAACCTTAGCATGCAATAGTGATGACACTAATCAGATAACACGAAACTGATAAACGCCAACTTTCGTTGTGCGAGTACCATACTACCAGACATCCACAAAAGAGATAGAAGCTGAATAGAAACCAATTATATTGAGACCCTATATGTCTATAGAATTTGACAACATAACAGTTTAAGCGCAAGTTATCTATCTTGATTACACAGGGCAAGTAAGCTGGTTAAAATTACCTACGAATCATGCATGACAATACATGAACCTATGCTAGCATGGCAAGTTCTAAATCCTTAACTTCACTTTCACTTTATTAAGAATTAACACACTATCTTACAAGTTCGCGACGCTCATAAGACAAATACGCACAACCAATACTAGGATATCATACAATCACCACATACTAAGACATCAATCAATTTAACTAAAGAAACCCATTAATAAATCTGCTAGAACCACACAATAACGATTAGCCCATAATCAGACTCATCATCAACGTGGGCCGATGAAAGCATGGTATATAAAATGTAGTCTTTATAACGAATAAATAAAACCAAGTACAAACAAGAGTATATGTTCAACGAAACAAGAAACGAGCATCCAAGGTTACAACTCAAAATAAAGATTCATAAGAATAAACTAGATCGTCTTCGCCTTTGTTAAATTATGTTATAGGTTTCTTGTCGTCTTCTCCTTGTGCTCTGGTAAGTCTCCTTATTAAAAAACGATCTTGAGTTATCAATATATAACAGTCCAATCAGCCCAGGAGTCCAGAAAATAGAATTGCAATAGAATAAGGATTTTATTAGCCCGACACGGCGCGACCACGCGCTTCATCAGCGCGGGCGCGCTGGCTTCCTGTACTTTGGTGTGGTCGCGCGCTAGTTCAGCGCGGGCGCGCTGGCTTCCTACCAAAATTGACTTCTTCTTTTTTTCTTGCAGATTCGAGCCGGTCTTCGTTAGCTTTTATTTCAACACCACCTAGACACTATATTAGCACCAAAAGAATGCTAATTCACCTGATTACCTAGATACTGCCTGAAATACAAAAACACTCAAAAAAACGTTAAAACGTTTAACAACTTGAGTACAATTGCATCAATCCAAAGCTTATTAGAGCATTATAAAGTGTCATATATGCCACTCAACATACCCCCAAACTTTAATCGATCCTTGTCCTCAAGCATAAACAGACTGAAAGAACAAGAAATAAAAATGCATGAATGTAACTAATTTGAATGCAATGATCCCCATAGAATAACTAAACCAACAAAAAAACACTTCAGCAAATACAATTATTCGCATAAAGATTAATCAAATCTCTCAAATCAACCTACAAACTAGAGACGTGCGTGTGTGCAAATGCTTACAGATTTACTACTGCCACTAGATCGACAACCATGAGTCACTACGTATCAAAACAATCGCAAGTTTATAAATAGAATAAAAGCTAGACTCAAAATAACTTATAACACTTCAATTCTTATATAATAGTTTTTATGGATTCATGCTTTTATTCACAATAACACAACACAAGTATGCTTATTTGATCGTGCAAATGAGTGAGGTCTACAAAAGACTTATACAATGGTACCCATGTATCGAGCGTTATGTTAGCAAATCCCAGACTATAAAAGCCTTAGGTCACTAGGAACAAAGTCCCCTAAGAACTTAATAACTCGAGTACTAAAGAGCCCACTCATGATCAATTATGCATAACACTTATTCTTTTCTTTTTCTTTTTTTTTTCTATCTTTTTTTATATTTTCACAAATTTCTAAACGAGTGTGTTTCGCTCTATCTCGCTGATAGGGATAAATAAATTATGATTGTATTATTAAATACTGCATTAATTGTACAATTTGTGGGCTGCTAGACCCAATAAAAGATATATGATACTCAGACCAGAAAGGTTAAGCCTGATGGACCAGATCAGGCCTGATGGAATAAAAAAGGCCCAAAAGCCCTGATTATTAATTAATTTCGTAATTAATTAATAAGGGACAAAACAGATGTTGAAAAGAGTCCCGATAAGAATATAAATCCTTGGAGATTAGCCTCAATGGGACCTAAAAGGATAAGGAATCAATTTCCTACTATCTAGGACTCCAAAGTCCATTCTAACTATGAGACTTGCCCACCAAGTCTCCTATACCAAGTCCAATTCAAGGACTCCCAACATCTATATAAGGGGTCTCACCCCCACCAATCAGAACTACGTTTTTTGGCTTGATTCTCTAATTCACAGAGATACGTAGGCATCTCGTAAAGGCAGATTGAGTCACGAAACACGAGAGCAGCCATTAAAGGCCTTGAGCTCCCGAATCTTAGTAATAAATACAGCAAGTAATAACCTTAGCTTTTTATCCATAACATTTGGCGCCGTCTGTGGGAAAACAACAACAACCATGGCGAGAACACGGAGAACAATTGGAGCTCTAGAGGAAGGAACACCATTAGAGGCAACCCAGGTGATTTCATCAACCGTGGAGGTTCCTCCCCATTCAACTTATGCATCTACTCAGGGGGAAGCCCAGACAGGGGCAACTCATCCTCAGCCACAAGGGACAACTCCCCCGACTATTCAAGGTACGAATCCTCAAGTTCAACAAATACATATACCTGTGAATTCTCGACCCGTCGGGTATGAATATTCAACTATTGTTACTACTAACCCCCCTTATGGGATGCCCCTTCATCCTGAGGTTGGAGGAAGCGGATATGCTGGGCGAAGCGAAGCACGAGGGCGGTCGCCCCCCTATATACGAGGTTTGGATCCTATCCCTGAGGATCGGGAATTTTCTGGTCCATACACTGAGAGAGACTCCGAATCTTCGGATGATGAAGTGGCCCCGAGAAGGAGGCGTCCTGGAAAAGAGCCAATGGCCGATGGAAGGCAACGCCCCCAAAGCACCCCAGGGGCGAATCCCCAAGAAGTGCAGGAAAAGATCAGGGCTCATGAGGCTGAAATCCAAAGGCTGAGGCGGGACTTGGAGGCTCACCAAGCCACCAGAGCCCACATACCTCCTAGGGGGAGAAATCCTCCTCCCATCATAGACCTGGATGGTCCGGTAAGAAGAAGGGCTGCTGTCCCAAGAACTGATCCAAGCAATCTCCTTCCTCTTGGAGATCCTGATGATCCAACTCCACCCTTCACAGAAGAGATAATGAATGCCCATATCTCAAGGAAATTCAAGATGCCCACTATCAAAGCCTATGATGGCACGGGAGACCCCGCTAATCATGTTAGGACATTCTCTAATGCACTGCTGCTGCAACCCGTGAACGATGCTATAAAATGTCGGGCCTTTCCTCAAACCCTGTCGGGTATGGCTCAAAGATGGTACAGTCGCCTACCCCCAAATTCTATTGGATCATTCAGAGAATTAAGTCAGGCTTTTATTAAGCAATTCATCAGTGGAAGAGTCCATGAGAAAAGTTCAGCATCTCTTATGAGTCTTGTGCAGGGAGCTAAGGAATCCTTAAGAGATTACCTGAATCGTTTTACAAAGGAGGCTTTAAAAGTCCCAGACCTTGATGATAAGGTAGCCATGATAGCACTGCAACAAGGAACTAGGGATGAGTTTTTCAAGATGTCTTTGGCCAAACGACCCCCTGAGAGCATGTTGCAGCTCCAAGAGAGGGCAGGGAAGTATATCAAGGTTGAGGAAAGTATGAGGAAGACCGTAGTAAGTAATGAGCCCACTGGAGGCAAGAAACGAAAAACTGATTTGGAGTATATCGCTAAGGATAAATATCCTAGAACTGAACAAAACCCTGATTCAACCCCCAAGAAGGGAGGACCTGGGCAAAAGTTCACTGAATACGCTAAGCTGAATGCTCCCAGAAGTCAGATTTTGATGGAGATTGAGAAAGACAGAGATATTCGCTGGCCTAAGCCCTTGAAGGCTGATCCCGCCAAGCTAGATAAGGGCAAGTATTGCAGGTTTCACAAAGATGTTGGCCATGACACCGATGAGTGTAGGCAGTTGAAAGATGAAATTGAGTTTTTGATTCGAAAAGGAAGATTGAACAAGTATACTGGAGATGGAGGAGACAGAAATAGTAATGGAAGGAAGAACTTTGAAGATCGTAGGAGGGACCAAGATGATCAGGGGCGGAATCCCCAACCTAGAGGACCAGTTATAAACACCATTTATGGAGGGCCGAGACCTCGAGGGCCTGTGATAAACACGATCTTTGGAGGTCCAACTGCTGCTGGATTGTCCAAAAATTCCAGAAAGGCATATACTAGAGAGGTTATGCATATTGTTGGAGAAGCCCCGAAGAGGGCCAGGACAGAAGTAACATTGGCTTTTGATGATTCCGACCTAGAGGGTGTGAAGTTTCCCCATGACGACCCGCTGGTCATAACGCCGATAATAGGAAATAGCCCGGTTAAGAGGGTCCTTGTGGATAATGGTGCTTCTGTGGATATCTTGCTCCACGACACCTTTCTAAGGATGGGGTATAACGACTCCCAGTTGACACCAACCGACATGCCGATATATGGATTTGCTGGAGTAGAATGTCCTGTGGAAGGGATAATTAAATTGCCAACCACCATAGGTATGGAGCCAAGGCAAGCAACGCAGATGCTGGATTTTGTGGTGGTAAAGGCTAGTTCAACTTATAATGCTATCATGGGGAGAACAGGGATACATGCCTTCAAGGCAGTCCCCTCTTCCTACCATTCAGTCATGAAGTTTCCCACCCGAAACGGGATTGGAGAAGAGAGAGGAGATCAAAAAATGGCTAGAAGCTGTTATGTGGCCTCTTTGAGGGCAGATGGAGTCGGGGGGCAGGTTCTTCCTATTGAAGATATGGATGTTCGAGAAAATGATGAGAATAGAGGAAGGCCAGCAGAAGAATTGGTTTCGGTTCCTTTAGATCCCAAGAATCCTGAGAGGATGACTTTCATTGGAGCCACATTAGAGGAGCCCCTTAGAGGGAAGTTAGTAAAATTTTTGCAAGAAAATAGTGATGTGTTTGCATGGTCAGCAGCTGATATGCCAGGCATAGACCCGGAGTTAATTACTCACAAGTTAAACGTGGATCCAAGCCGGAAGACAGTGAAACAAAAGAAAAGAAATTTTGCCCCGGAAAGACAAGAGGCTATAAAGCAGGAAGTGGAAAAGCTCTTAGAGGCTGGTTTCATTGAGGAGATTCAATTTCCGGAGTGGTTAGCAAACCCTGTAATGGTGAAGAAGGCTAATGGAAAGTGGAGGATGTGTATAGACTTCACCGATCTGAATGATGCATGCCCCAAAGACTGTTTTCCGCTGCCTAGAATTGATACTTTGATTGATGCTACCGCTGGACATGAGATGCTGAGTTTCATGGATGGGTTTAGCGGATACAACCAGATCAAAATGCATAAGGATGACATTCCAAAGGTATCATTTATCACTGACTTTGGTGTTTATTGTTATCTTGTTATGGCGTTTGGTCTCAAGAATGCAGGAGCCACCTATCAAAGGTTGGTGAATAGAATTTTTAAGGATCTTATTGGTAAGACTATGGAAGTCTATGTTGATGACATGTTAGTCAAGAGTCTAGTAAAGACTGATCATATAGCCCATTTAAGGGAAGCTTTTGAGGTCCTGAGGTACCACAAGATGATGTTGAATCCGACGAAGTGTGCTTTCGGCGTAGGATCTGGAAAATTCTTGGGATTGATGGTCTCGAAGAGGGGAATTGAGGCAAATCCCGATAAAATAAAGGCGATCCTGGACATGGAACCCCCCAAAACTGTCAAGGATGTTCAGAAGCTCACAGGAAGGGTTGCTGCGTTAGGACGATTCATCTCCAAGTCAGGAGACAAGTGCTTGTCATTTTTCAAGTCACTGAAGAATATCAAAGACTTTGTATGGAATGAGGAAAATCAGAAGGCATTTGAAGAGTTAAAGAAGTATATGGGCCAGGCCCCGTTGTTGGCCAAGCCAGTTCTGAATGAAGTTTTATTTTTGTACTTGGCTGTTTCAGAGAGCGCCTTGAGCGCCGTGTTGGTTAAGGAGGAACTGAAAGTCCAGAAACCCGTATACTATGTCAGCAAAATTTTGCACGGTGCTGAGTTGAATTATTCAGCCATTGAGAAATTCGCTTTAGCCTTGGTAATGGCTTCAAGAAAGCTGCGTCCTTATTTTCACGCTCACCAAATTGAAGTGCTAACAAATCAGCCACTGAGAAATATCATTCACAGTCCCAAGGCAAGTGGGAGACTGATTAAGTGGGTAATAGAGTTGGGAGAGTTCGATCTCAAGTATAAGCCACGTACGGCCATAAAAGCCCAGGCACTAGCTGACTTCCTGGTGGAATGTACCATACCCAACCAAGAAGTCGGGGGGCAGGAAGATACCATACCTCAAGACAAGGGAGTCGACAATGGGGACAAGGAGAAAGAATATTGGGTTCTCTATTTTGATGGAGCATCAAAAACAAATTCCAGTGGAGCAGGGTTGGTTTTGCAAAGCCCTGATGGATTCTTAATTGAGTATGCCATGAAGCTAGACTTCCCAACAACAAACAATGAGGCAGAGTATGAAGCCCTGATTGCTGGCCTTGGTCTAGCTGGGACACTTAGAGTCAAAAACTTAAAGGTCCGTGGAGACTCGAAGCTGATCATATCCCAGGTAAAGGGAGAATTTGAGGCAAGGGATGATACGATGGCTAAGTATGTTCGCCTAGTAAGGGCTGTGATGACCCAATTTAATGAATGCCATGTTGAACACATTCCAAGGGAAGAAAATGCTAAAGCAGATGCGCTATCAAAGTTTGCTTCATCTGAGATTGAAGAAAGTTCAGGAAGTGTGTACTTCCGTGTTTTGAAGACACGAAGCATAGATGTTAAGCTTGTGGCTCCCGTAGGCTTGGGGACGTCGTGGATTGATCCCATCAAGGCTCACATTCAGACCGGTTGGTTGCCAAGCGATGCAATTGAGGCACGGAAGTTAACTGTTCGAGCACTAAGGTACTCTTTGATAGATGGGATTCTATATAAAAGATCTTTCGTGGTTCCTTACCTGAGGTGTCTCAGGCCCGATGAGGCACGCTTGGCTCTTGAAGAAGTGCATGAAGGTATTTGTGGACAACACCTGGGGGGCAGGGCCTTGGCTCATAAAATAACCCGTTTAGGCTTCTATTGGCCAGAAATGATGGCTGATGCCAAAGAATATGTGAAGAAGTGTGATCGCTGTCAGAAGCATGCACCAGTTGTTAGACAACCCCCCGAGATGCTGACCTCTATCAACTCGCCTATTCCCTTTGCCATGTGGGGGATGGATATTCTAGGGCCTTTTCCTATGGCCACGGCACAAAGGAAATTTCTGATTGTAGCCATTGATTATTTCACCAAGTGGATCGAAGCCAAACCCTTGGCCAAAATCACAACTAAGCAGGTTGCACAATTCCTGTGGGAAAACATTATGTGCCGATATGGAATTCCCCGTATCCTCGTCACTGACAATGGAACACAATTCAACAATGAGGAATTCAAGAAGTATTGTGAAGAAAATGAAATTGAGTTACGATTCACCTCTGTGGCTCACCCGCAAGCCAATGGGCAAGCGGAGGTAGCAAATCGGATAATCCTGGATGGACTAAAGAAGAGGATCGAGAAGTCAAGAAATAATTGGGTAGATGAGATACTTCCAATATTATGGGCCTACAGGACTACTTGTAGAGTCACGACAGATGCAACTCCTTTCATGTTGGCATATGGGGCGGAAGCAGTAGTTCCCGTGGAGATATCACATTCCTCTCCAAGGATTCAGGCTTTCAATGAGAAAGAAAATGAGGAAGGGCAGAGATTAGCCCTGGATTTAATTGATGAAGTGCGAGATAAAGCACATGCAAAGATAGTAGAATATCAGAAAAAAGCTTCATTCTACTACAACCTAAGGGTTAAAGAAAGGTTTTTTAAACAAGGCGATCTAATCCTGAGGAAGATAGAAGCATCTGGTGTAGGACAAAAAGGGAAGCTTGCCCCGAATTGGGAAGGGCCGTATAGAGTCAAGAGCGTTCAGGGTAGAGGAACCTACAAGCTGGAAACTATGGAAGGTTTTGAAGTCCCGAGGACCTGGCACGCACAAAACCTGAAGGTTTACTATGTGTAAGATAGGAGAAGTACGATTCTCACTTGTCATTGACAAGTAGGTTTAAAAGCACCTTGAAGCTTTGCTTGCATAGGATTTTATATTCCAGTAGAATTTACATTGTCTAGTTATTGTTGATTAGGGTCGAACCCATGTTATGTAAGGTTTTGGAAAACCAGACTTCGTATTAAAGAGTTTGAAATTATTTCTATCTAAGGATGTTTAAGGTTCAAATGCATATTAAGATTGTAAAGATAAAACAGAAAAAGGCAAGAAAAGCAACATATAGAATACAAGCCCCGAAGGGTAATAAGTTCTGAATGCGATTAAGTCAATACATAGAAAGCCACAATGGGCCAAACAAGAAAAACAAAATACTCAAAGATCCTTGAAGAAGTCATCATCGATGTTTCCTTCATTGGCAGCAGAAGAAGGAACTGGAACATGATCAGCACCTCGAGGAGAAACAGCTTCGGCCTCAGCAGAAGAAGCAAGAATAGGAGAAAGAGGGATGTCATCAAGAAGAGGCTCTTTCCCAGGAATATCAGGGACTGGATAGGCAGTAAGAGTCACCTCCGGAATCTTCTTCCCAATCTCCTCTACTATCTGCTCCCAACAGCTAGAAAAGGTCTCCGGGAAGTTAGCATCGTACTCAGCATTTAGGACATCCTGAAAGTCCTGAGATGCCTTATACTCAGCTATCACCTCAGCTCGGGCCCTTTGAGCATCCAGCTCCAGCTTACGAACTTTCTCCTTCTCGTCCGCCAGCTCCTTCTCTACCTCACGAAAACGAGTGAAGTTGGCCTCGGAAGCCTTGAGGTACCTATCCCTGTCCCTCTCAGCAATAGTTAGGCTGGTCCTCACATCCTTCAAATTGTGAAGGGCAGCCTGGAGATAGGTATTCATCTGCATGAACATGTAGTAAGTAAGTAATAATAAGCAAAAAAAAAAACAGTTAAAAAAGGAAGAGGCTTACAGAAGCCACGGCCTGAGCACCCAGACGTTCAATCTGTAGGTCATCAGAAGACTCGACGATCTCAGCCCTGTCACGAGGCGTGATCACACTCTGAGACCAAACGGCGGCAGCCTCGGAACTCCCTACCACCGTGTCCCTCCTCTGAAGGCCCCAAGTGACGGTGAAGGGAGAGTTATCTTCATCAAGGCTAGGAGGCCTCTGGGATAAAAAAGTAGGGACGGCCTCCTGAACCGTGACTGAAGGGCCGTCACCAATCCTAACCCGCTTGTCGCGGTGGCTCTCAACAGCAGAGCCCTTGGCGGCACGGGCCTCCCGCTTCTTGAAGATCGTGTCCAAAGCGGCCCTAGCTGCAGGCAAATACGAGCACATAAGAAAAAGGACAAATAGAGAATGGAGGAAATGGAACAAAAAGGGGAAAGAAATACCCTCGGGACCAAGGTCACTTAGACCTACACCTTGCAAATTACCCTCTGAAAGGATTAGAGCGCAATGGTGCAAGTTATCAGCAGTAATGGCCTTGATGGCCGCATCCTCATCTATCCCCAATTTTAGGTCTCTTAAAGACCCGTCTATACTTTTTGAGAAGTTGGGCCTGAAAAAATGGTCCCAACCCTCCTCGGAATCCAGAAATATATAAAACCACTCACTTTTCCATGTTGGATACGAGTCGGGATTGGTGCCAGAAATAAAGCAGGAACGAGCCAAGGATCTATGAACTATTTTGACCCATCCTTGGTCCTCAGAAGCATTTACAAATTTAAATAAATAACGAAAGACACAAACATTTGGCTCAAAACCGTGTTTACGAGATTGGGCCATATAACAGTGAATAAAACGCCAAGAGTTGGGTGTGAGTTGGGTCGGACAGACTCGGGCCTCAGCCAAAAGGCGAAAAACAAAAGGATGAGGAGGTAGGCGAAAACCAGCATAGAAGGTTTCCTTATAGACCCGAATGGCCCCAGGTTTTGGGTAGCAGGCCCTATCATTTGGGCCTGGAGCCTCGGCCCTATAAGGGTGGGAAATGCCAAAAAGGCGGGCTATGGTACCTACTTGATCTGGACCAAATCTAGAAGGATAATTATATGCATCTAAGTGTAACATGTTAGGAAAGGCTTGCCCAAATTCGGTTAAAAGATCCCTAAGAGAAATAACTGAGGAATGTACAAGAGATTTTTTACCTCGGCTGGCCCTAGAGGGACGGGCAACAGCTTGGGGGACATGGGAGTGAGATGAATCGGAATCCGCCATGGATGAAGACAAAAACCCAGGAAGCTCTTGAAAGTAAGTAAAGAAGATGAAGATTCAAACGGAATCTTCAAAATAAGCCCAGAAAAGCGGCGGAGTAGAAAGCCGGAAATCGCTTGGAGGTGGCGATTCTTGAGAGACTAATTGCAGAGTTGAAATTTAGAAATTTTTGTGAAAGTGAAGTGTGAGAAATGAACTCACACTTCACCTCTTATATAGAGGAGCTCAAAGATGCACAAACGGGCCTGGGCCTAAGAAAAAGGCGGGAAGCCCATAAGATTTGAATTTTGAAAAGATTTAAAATCAAAGTTCAATGAATGAATCAAGGCTCGAACAGCCTCAACAACGCTCAGGATACATCGTCCCTAGCCGTTGTTAGAAGTGTGGCTCCTAGGCGTGGATCAACAACGCCCAGGAAGCATCTGTATTCAACAACGCTCAGGATACATCGTCCCTAGCCGTTGTTAGAAGTGTGGCTCCTAGGCGTGGATCAACAACGCCCAGGAAGCATCTGTATTCAACAACGCTCAGGATACATCGTCCCTAGCCGTTGTTAGAAGTGTGGCTCCTAGGCGTGGTACAACAACGTCCAGGAAGCATCTGTATTCAACAACGCTCAGGATACATCGTCCCTAGCCGTTGTTAGAAGTGTGGCTCCTAGGCGTGGTACAACAACGCCCAGGAAGCATCTGTATTCAACAACGCCCAGGACGCCAGTTTCCTAGACGTTGTTAGAAAACTGTCTCCTAAGCGTGGGTGCACAACGTCTAGGATCTATGAAAGCATCTGTATTCAACAACGCCCAGGATGCCAGTTTCCTAGACGTTGTTAGAAAACTGTCTCCTAGGCGTGGGTGCACAACGTCTAGGATCTATGAAAGCATCTGTCTTCAACAACGCCCAGGACGCAAGTTTCCTAGACGTTGTTAGGAAACCGTCTCCTAGGCATGGATCAACAACGCCCAGGAAGCATCAGCCTCCAACAACGCCCAGGACGCAAGTTTTCCTAGACGTTGTTAGGAAACTGTCTCCTAGGCGTGGATCAACAACGCCTAGGATGTATTGAGCAACAAAAATTCTGTTTTTCTGATTATTTAAAAAAATAAGAAAATTCCTTAAATATTTTCTGAAAAATGTTAATATTTCCAGAAAATTAGGGAAAATCCCAGAAAATTAGGGAAAAATCCCAGAAAATTAGGGAAAATCCCAGAAATTAGGGAAAATCCCAGAAAATTAGGGAAAAATCCCAGAAAATTAGGGAAAATCCCAGAAAATTAGGGAAAAATCCCAGAAAATTAGGGAAAATCCCAGAAAATTAGGGAAAATCCCAGAAATTAGGGAAAATCCCAGAAAATTAGGGAAAAATCCCAGAAAATTAGGGAAAATCCCAGAAAATTAGGGAAAATCCCAGAAATTAGGGAAAATCCCAGAAAATTAGGGAAAATCCCAGAAAATTAGGGAAAATCCCAGAAATTAGGGAAAATCCCAGAAAATTAGGGAAAAATCCAGAAAGTAAGGGAAGAATCCCGGAAATAAGGGAAAAATTCCTGGAAATTAAGATAATTCCTGAATAAAAGGGAAAATTCATTATAAATGTGTAGGTCGCTCCACACTTTACGGAAAAATGAAACCCTGTAAGGGAACGAATAGACTTAACTTCTGCGAAACCTAATCGATGTTTCCCAAAAGTTGGGGGGCAAATGATAGGGATAAATAAATTATGATTGTATTATTAAATACTGCATTAATTGTACAATTTGTGGGCTGCTAGACCCAATAAAAGATATATGATACTCAGACCAGAAAGGTTAAGCCTGATGGACCAGATCAGGCCTGATGGAATAAAAAAGGCCCAAAAGCCCTGATTATTAATTAATTTCGTAATTAATTAATAAGGGACAAAACAGATGTTGAAAAGAGTCCCGATAAGAATATAAATCCTTGGAGATTAGCCTCAATGGGACCTAAAAGGATAAGGAATCAATTTCCTACTATCTAGGACTCCAAAGTCCATTCTAACTATGAGACTTGCCCACCAAGTCTCCTATACCAAGTCCAATTCAAGGACTCCCAACATCTATATAAGGGGTCTCACCCCCACCAATCAGAACTACGTTTTTTGGCTTGATTCTCTAATTCACAGAGATACGTAGGCATCTCGTAAAGGCAGATTGAGTCACGAAACACGAGAGCAGCCATTAAAGGCCTTGAGCTCCCGAATCTTAGTAATAAATACAGCAAGTAATAACCTTAGCTTTTTATCCATAACACTCGCTCAACCCTAGACTACTCATATAAATATGAGCCGGCTACTAGCCAATTGACACCTAGCCACATAACAAGCAATGAAATCCAATTTATCCAATTTTTAAATATCCACGTCTTTTATTATTAAGAGAATACCCTAAATTCCAAATATAAACAAGCGATTAAACCTCGACAATCAAACAAATCATGACTATGATCTAGCACTGTAGCAACCTATAAGACTTAGTGAAATACAAGTGTTTCTAGCATGCAAATCAATCTAAAAAGACTCAATATCACCAAACACGAGATCACTACACTAGCATCAATATCGCAAGTTAATCGGAAAATTATCTAAGGGATCATGTTATAATGCAAATACATGAAACTACATGAACAAAATATCATAAAACAACCAAAAATAAAAAAAAGACTACATGGCAAAATATGCAACTATATGAATAAAAAAAATCATGAACATGCAAACTAAATGAGACTCACACAAACTATCCCTTCAACTACTACCCCCAAACTTAAAATATTCACTAGCCTCATTAGAGGTAATAGTAAGGAATCAGGCATACCTACTATGAATCAGAGTCCTCATCCTCAATGGGTGGAATGTCAGGCATGTCTGGAGGCGGATACACTGAATCCTCACCAAAAACTGGCCACTGGATGTCAACACCGGTGGCTCTGAAAGCTGTCCCAAGTGCCTGGGTGAGATCGTGTGCAAACCGACTATGGATGTCGTGCATCGCATCCATCCTCCTCGCGAGACGCCTATACCGTGTCGCACTCAAACCAGCTCCCATCTCTGCTCCTGCTGCCTCCTGCTGCTTCTGGTGCTGCGACGAACCAACCTCCTCTCCATATTGAGCTCTCCAAGCTGCTCTACGGGGCATCCTGAGAACCTCCTGTTATAGCTGCTTCCATAGGCACACCACCTGGCAAATGATCAGATGAATAACCAAGCCCCTTAGGATCGGGCTTCCCTCCATACCACTATTGCATGCTTTGCAGCGTAGGACTATCAATAGGAGCACTGGGAAGCTGAAGCTGCTCATGTGTTGGCCAATGAACTTCAACCGCCACGCACAACTTCATCACAACTGACACGTACGGAATAACACCTGTAGTACCTCCTCTCAAGAATCTCAAAATCCCCTGATGAATCAGCATCCCCAAGTCAATGTAATCACCATGCAGAATACTTCACAGCAGACAAGCATGCTCCACAGTAATCTCATGCACATGCGAAGATGGCATGATGTTAGCACAAATAAACAAGTTCGAGGCCCGTGCAAACCTGTTCATGCACGACGCCGGGAACGTGGAGTAATCAGTAGTGCCCCTCTTAAACTTCCAATGAGTCTCAGGCACACAGAGAGTAGCAACGATGAGATCCAAATCAAAGTCCTCCGGAGTCTTATCGTTCCACATGTCCTGACCCACCTTTCTTGCGGGCTGCTCAATCACTCCCCTGATAGCATCAGCATTGTACTCTACAGTCCTCCCCCTCAACACCGTGAACCCATTCTTCTCTGCCTTGGCATTTGCATAGAACTCCCGCATAACAGTAATGGGCACAGCAGCGGGTGCCTCACAAAAAGAAACCCAGCCCATCTCGAGAATCATCTCTAACAGTTTACCATCCTTTCTTGATGGTAGAAAACCTCGCTCCTTAGCAATAGGCTTCGAGAGAAGCCTCGTTTACTCCTCCTCAGCCTCAGGAGTAGAAAAACTGGGCCTCACACCACCGCAGATGAAGAATCGGTGGTGCTATTGTCAACTTGTGTTCTTTGTCTCTTGGGTGCCATCCGGATTGAAGAAGAAAGAATAAAAGCTTAAGTGTTTAGAGAGAATTTGTGTTTGAGAATTTGTGAATTGGTGGAGAAGTTGTGCGTAAGTGTATGTATTTATAGGTGGAGAGATATGAATTCTATAAGGAATAGAAGTGGGAATTGATTATTGGAATCGTGGGAATAATGGAATTGATTAGGAGAGGGAATTATGGGATGTGGAAGAGTAAAAATCGGGTTGAAATTGATTTTCTGTTAAAAATCCCGATTTTCTCTTAAAGCTGCCGTTTTTTATTTTTTTTCGATCAAGGACATGCACAGGCGTGCTCACTCTCTGGAAAATCGGCGCGGGCGCGCTTGGTTATTGGAAAAACGGCGCGGTCGCGAAAAACGGCGCGGCCGCGCGCTTGTTCAGCGCGGGCGCGCCCAGCTTCTGTAGTTGGCCCTGATTTTTTTTCTTTTTCTCATTTTTTTTGTTTTTTTCTCTTTTCTTCTTGCTTCTACCTACTAATGTACAACATTCTTGGGTTGCCTCCCAAGAAGCGCTTCTTTTACGTCGCTAGCTCGACGTAGAATTTCGAGATCAAATGGACAATAAAACGGCACTAACCACCTCGCGGTTTGCCATGTCACCATAGTAATGCTTCAATCTTTGACCATTTACCTTGAATGCTTGGTCCGGATCATTCTCAAAAATTTCCACCGCTCCGTGTGGAAACACAATTTTGACAATAAACGGCCCTGACCATCTTGACTTCAACTTACCAGGAAAAAGACGGAGATGAGAGTTCAATAAAAGAACTTAATGCCCCGGCACAAATGACTTGAGCACTAAACCCCTATCGTGCCACCTCTTGACTTTCTCCTTATACATTTTGTTGTTCTCATAAGCTTGAAGTCGGAACTCATCAAGTTCATTCAATTGAAGCATCCTCTTCTTCCCAACCGCATCCAAGTCCAGATTCAACATTTTCAAAGCCCAATATGCCTTATGCTCGAGCTCCACATGCAAATGACACTTCTTACCATAAACCAACTGAAATGACGACATTCCCAATTGAGTCTTATATGCTGTTCTATACGCCCAAACAGCTTCATCAAGCTTCAAAGACCAATCCTTCCTTGATGGACACACCACTTTCTCTAAAATACGCTTGATCTCTCTGTTAAATATCTCTGCTTCACCATTCGTCTGAGGATGATAAGTCATAGCAATGCGATGATTCATTATACCTTTTCATCATAGCAGTGAACTTGCGATTACAAAAATGCGACCTCTCATCACTAATTATGACTCTTGGAGTTCCAAACGTTGTGAATATCTGCTTGTGAAGAAAATTAAGCACCACTTTCGCATCATTCATTGGTAATGCCTTAACTTCAACCCATTTCGACACGTAATCAATCACCAACAAGATATACTGATTGTTACAAGATGAGACAAATGGCCCCATAAAGTCAATTCCCCAAACATCGAAGACCTCAACCTCGAGAAGCACATAAAGAGGCATCTCATCCCTCTTAGACATATTACTCACACGTTGACATCGATCACATTTCAAAATGAACTGATGAGCATCTTTAAAAAACGTCGGCCAAAAGAAACCTGCTTGAAGAACATGAGCTGGTGTCTTTTCTCCACCATAATATCCTCCATAAGCTGTTGAATGGAAATCTCGCAAGATCCCCCCGTTTCGCTGTAAGGAATACATCTCCTGATGATTTGGTCAGCTCCTTGGCGAAAAAGAAACGACTCATCTCACATATACCACTTCTTCTTATATAGAAACTTCTCCTTTGAGCATAAGTTAAGTCGGGATGCATGATATTACTCACAAGGTAGTTCACAATGTCTGCAAACCACGGTTCTTCTTCTTGCACTCCAAATAGTTGCTCGTCGGGAAAACACTCATCTATCAATGTCTTATCCAATGAAGTAGCATTAGGATTTTCTAAACGCGAGAGATGATCAATGACTTGATTTTCAGTTCCTTTTCTGTCCTTGATCCCTAGTTAAAATTCTTGGAGCCAAAGAATCCATCTAATCAATCTAGGATTTGAGTCCTTTTTTGAGATGAGATATCGGATTGCGGCGTGATCAGTGAAAACTGTCACCTTATTCCCAAGTAGATAAGATCAAAATTTCTCAAAATCATAGACAATAGCCAAAAGCTCTTTCTCCATAGTAGTATAATTCAGTTGGGCACCATTTAGGGTCTTACTAGCATAGTAGACCACATGAAATATATTGTTCTTCCTTTGCCAAAGTACTGCTCCAACTGCATAGTCACTTGCATCGCACATCATCTCAAAAGGCTCATTCCAATCAGGTGCAGTTATGACTGGTGCCGTTATTAAACTCTTCTTCAATGTTGCAAAAGCTGCAAGGCACTCATCATCAAACTTGAAATGAACATCCTTCTCTAATAGACTGCACAAAGGCTTTGAAATTTTCAAGAAGTCTTTGATGAAACGCCTGTAGAAACCCGCATGACGAAGAAAACTATGAATTCCCTTTATAGAAATGGGTGGAGGAAGATTCTCAATGACCCCCACCTTGGCCTTATCCACCTTAAGACCCTTACTAGAAACCTTGTGCCCGAGAATGATGCCCTGTCACACCATAAAGTGACATTTTTCCCAATTAAGAACTAGATTAGTCTCAACATACCTCTTGAGAACATGTCCAAGATTTTGAAAGCATTTATCAAAAGAATCACCAAAGAGTAAGAAGTCATCCATGAACACCTCCACATTATGGCCAATCATGTCAGAAAAAGCTGGCCACCATACATCTCTGAAATGTTGATGGCGCACCACACAGACCAAAAGAAACTCATTTGAAGGCGAAAGTACCAAATGGACAAGTGAAGGTAGTTTTCTCCTGATCTTTTGGAGCGATACAAATCTGATTATAACCCAAATATCCATCCAGAAGACAATAGTACTCATGACCGGCCAACCTGTCGAGCATCTGATTAATGAAGGGAAAAGGAAAGTGATCCTTCCTAGTGGCTTTGTTTACCTCAAATGTTCAGGTAAAGGCTTAAGCTCAAGAGTGGGAGCTTCCTCAATAGAAGGCTTGAGGCGTTTAGGAGCTTTGTTCAATTCCTCCATTCCAAGAGATTCAAAAGGCATATCAATTTTCCTTTTTTAGGGAGAAGCACTCAAATATTGCAATTATTCTTCCCCTTCGTCATCTTCACTATCTAAATTCCCCAATAAGGCTTTTTCTAAGGCATCAGACCTTAGCAATTGATCAAGTTTCGATGTGACCACTGAATCGACCAACTCCACTTTTAAGCACTCCTCATTATCAGTAGGGAATTTCATAGCATTGAACACATTAAAAGTGACATCCTGATCTAGAACTCGCATGGTGAGCTCACCCTTCTACACATCTATCAAGGTTCAGCCAGTCGCTAGGAAAGGTCTTCCCAAGATTATGGAAATCTTCTTATCCTCCTCAAAATCAAGAATTACGAAATCAGCAGGAAAGATGAGTTTATCAACCTTGACCAAGACATCCTCTACAATACCTCGCGGATATGTAATAGAACGGTCGGCCAATTACAAGGTCATATAAGTCGGTTTGGGATCAGGTAAATCCAACTGCTTAAAAATTGACAAAGGAATCAGATTGATGCTAGCTCTCAAGTCACATAAGCATTTGTCAAAAAACACCTTTCCAATAGTACATAGAATAGTGAAACTTCCCCGATCTTTAAACTTCAGAGGCAACTTCTGTTGCAATACAACACTGCATTCCTCCGTGAGAGTGACTGTCTCTAAATCATCTAGCTTCACCTTCCGAGAGAGAATACCTTTCATAAACTTTACATAACTAGGCATCTGCTCGAGAGCCTCGATGAAAGGTATGTTGATATGAAGTTTCTTGAACACCTCCAAAAACTTCTTAAATTGATTGTCCAGCTTTTTCTTCTATAGCCGCTTGGGAAAAGGCGGTGGATGATAGATCTGTTTCTCCCATGTATTACCCTCAGGCGGAGTGTGCTCAACAGTACTCTTCCTTGGTTCCACTTCTTTGTCCTGCTGCACTACTTCTGTCTCAGCACCAACTTCTTCAGTCAACTCTTGAGTTTGTTCAGGATTCACAACCTTTCCAGTCCTTAAAGTGATTGCCTTTACCTGCTCCTTAGCTTCCCTCTTTCCTGGCACTTCAGTGTCACTAGGTAAGGTATCAGGCTGACGATTTAGCAAGGCACTGGCAATTTGCCCAATTTGATTTTCCAAGGTCTTGATAGAAACGGCTTGACTCTTGCACATAAGCTTCAACTCCTTTAATTCAGATTTTTTATTGGCTTGTTACAGCTGAAGTTGTTGTCTTGGTGCATATTGTGGTTGCTAAAAACCAGGGGGGTTGTACTGCTTAGCTGGATATTGCTGATAAGGCTGTTGAACCGCATTCTGAGTGTTGCTCCAGATGAATATGGTTTTTAGGATGATAGGTGGCTGGCACTGGTTGCTGCGATCGCTGGAAGTTGCTCACAAGATGAGCTGATTCACTAAAAATTGCGCACTGATCAATCTCGTGGGCACCTAGCACAAAGCTCACAGACACTAGCGATTTGATTTACTCCATAATTAGCCAAAGTGTCCACCTTCATCGTCAAAGCTTTAAGTTGGGCAGCGATAGCAGTAGCTGCGTCCAACTCCAGAATTCCTGTGACTTTTCCCTGAGTCAGTCTCTGGGAAGGATTTTGGTACTCATTAGTAGCCATCAGTTCAATAAGTTCATAAGCTTCATCAAGCATGGGTCTAGAAGTAGCACCCAATCCATTGTAGAAGTAGCATCCAGGCTCCACCTGATGCTGCATCAAGCATGGGTCTGAAAGTAGCACCCAATCCATTATAGAAGCAATTAATAATCATCCAATCAGGCATGCCATAATGTGGGTAATTCCTTAGCATCTCCTTATACTGATCCCAAGCATCACATAAAGATTCCCCTATTTGCTGAGCAAACTGGGTAAGAGCATTCCTAATTGCAGTAGTCTTCGCCATGGGGAAGAATTTAGTGAGAAACTTTTGCGCAAGATCCTCCCAAGTGGTGATAGATCCTGCTGGAAGAGAGTGTAACCAGCACTTAGCCTTGTCTCTCAGAGAGAATGGGAATAGGTGTAGCTTGATAGCGTCTTCAGTCACATCATTGATTTTGAAAGTGTCGCAGATCTCAATGAAATCCCTGATGTGTATGTTGGGGTCTTTAGTAGGAGAACCTCCAAACTGAATTGAGTTCTGTATCATCTGAATTGTGCTTGACTTGATCTCAAAAGTGTTAGCCCTGATGGCCGATTTAATGATGGTTAACTGAATGTCATTAATCTTAGGTTGAGAATAGTCCATCAAAGCCTTCGGATTTTCTTCTTGATCTCCCATCGCTACTACAACTGGTTCTTCAACTTTCTCTTCTTCTACCTCCATTTCTTCCTCAAAAACTTCCTTACGAACTACCACAACTTCTTCCTACGCTTTATCCAGTGTTCTCTTACGAGTACGCGAACGCGTATGCATACATCCTCGCTAGAGTACCTGAAATAGGACAAGGAAACATATAGGTAACAATGTTCGAGTTAATGAACTTTAACAACCACTAATGGAAAGCACATAAACTATCAATTAACACTGCTATCCCCGGCAGCGGCGCCAAAAACTTGTTAGTCGCTTACAAGTTCGCTTTATTAAGAATTAACCCACTATCTTACAAGTTCGCGACGCTCATAAGACGAATACGCACAACCAATACTAGGATATCATACAATCACCACATACTAAGGCATGAAACAATTTAACTAAAGAAATCCATAAATAAATACGCTAGAACCCCACGATAACGATTAGCCCATAATCGGACTCATCATCAACATGGGTTCCGATGATATCATAGTATATAAAACGTAGTCTTTATAACGAATAAATAAAACCAAGTACAAACAAGAGTATAGGTTCACAAAATAAGAAACGAGCATCCAAGGTTACAACTCAAAATAAAGATTCATAAGAATAAACTAGATCGTCTTCGCCTTTGTTGAATTGTGCTATAGGTTTCTTGTCGTCTTCTCCTTATGCTCTGGTAAGTCTCCTTATTAAAAAATGATCTTGAGCTATCAATATATAGCAGTCCAATCAGCATAGGAGTCCTGAAAATAGAATTGCAATAGAATCAGGATTTTATTATCCCGACACGGCGCGACCGCGCGCTAGTTCAGCGCAGGCGCGCTAGCTTCCTGCCAAAATTGACTTCTTCTATTTTTCATGCAGATTCGAGCCGGTCTTCGCGAGGTTTTATTCCAACACCACCTAGACACTATATTAGCACCAAAACAATGCTAATTTACCTTATTACCTAGATACTGCCTGAAATGCAAAAACACTCAAAAACACGTTAAAACACTTAACAACTTGAGTACAAATGCATCAATCCAAAGCTTATTAGAACATTATAAAATTTCATAAATGCCACTCAACAGTTTCTCCACATATGTTGAGTCTGGCTGCAAGTTTATTAGCTCACTTCCAATCATATATCTGATGTTGTCGGTTAAATTTCCTAACATCGATTTGTAGTACTCGTTCTAAACTTGACAATTATTCGATGATGGTGCAAATTTATAAGCCAACTTTCTTAGTCCTTTAAAGACTTCAACCGGTCCAATAAACCTTGGGTTCAACATTTTTTTCCCTTTCGAATCTCATCACTCCCTCCCCGGGAGGCACATTCAACAATACTTGGTCTATTACTTCATACTTTTCGTCTTTATAATTCTAGTCCGCATATTTCTATTATTCATCCTGGGCTGCCACTAACCGGGTTCTAATAAGTTCTAGGAATTTCTTTGGTCTATTGACTCAACTATAGTCCGGTATCCTCCGCTTACTAATTTTTTCCCAACCTAAGGGAGAATGATTCTTTCTTCTGTAGAATGCTTTGTAGCCATTCAAATGCCCGCATGATAACTCGTTATTGTCGGTAATTCGATTGACGTCGATTGGTCACTTCATCTTCCTTAAAGATCTATAATATGGACTATTAGCGCATCTTCTAGTGTTTGGAATGCTCCTTCAACTTATTAATTTCCCCCTCCATCACTCTTACTAGTGCTAAAGTTTCGTTCCTTAATGTTTGCTCATTTTGGCGCATCATCTCTATCGATTATTTTATGTAAGAAGTTCTTGTTGCACTTTTACACGCTCGTGTCCTACTACACGCTTAGCGCCAGATTTAACATTTTAGCCTGTAGTAATATAAGGTACATCGTCGTCCTGTTGCCATCTTGAAGGAAGCACCATTTCATAAATAATTTGTTGGCACATTTTAGACTCATGGAACGCTCAGCTTCCGTTATCGGTCGGACTTCTTTAATCATTCCCCGTATAATATCTATAGTACTACGATACCTTCTGGGTCGTACTTTTTATTCTCGCTATCGCCTTAGACGTATTCGCGTTTATTGGTACCTGCTACCAGTGGCCTTTATAGGGCGTGTACGATCTTCTTTGCCTTCTATCAGCTCTGACAATGACATCCTTCATTCTTCCACATTGTTCTTCGTAAGGGATATCAATGACTATTTTCTGTATGCTTGCGTGGTAAGTATATCTACATAAATTTTCCGTCAACGATAGGCGATTCTCCTAACCGTTTCAAATAATAGGCAAGCCGATAGACGTATCTTCAATGGTCTGGATAGTCCTCCCATTCTACTTGTCGATTTGAGAACTCTAAGTTGTGCCTCTGTTCATCCCTTCTCACGAAATATCTTGGGTCCTTGTGTGGCGCGATATCACGGGGTCTCTCTATCATCAATTATCTCTTCCGCGTTCATAACAATTTTATAGAGCGGAGATCTATTATTTGCATAATAAAATAAGCGGTCTTATTTAACATATTACTAAAAATCCTAAAATAGCACGATGGCTTCCTTGGTTCTTGATAATCCTCCTCCAAAATTTATAATAAACTATTACTCCCATTTGGGTCATTTACAATCCGCAATCGTCAAAATTTTAATACTCGCCTTTCCGTTTTCACTTTCAGCCATGTTGAGTACTTACTTTCCTAATCAATGGCATCCCTTTCATATTCGGTCATGACTTATATCCTTTCACATTTTTAGGCATCTTTAAGTCTTCTTGTTAATTAATAAAAGGGTTCTCTTCATGCGATCCTTCTCATCAGTTGTTCTGAGAGTTATCATCCTCAATATATCTTTTCCAACTTAAAGTGTCGGCCACCACATTGGCCTTTCCTTGATGATAATAGATTTCTCAATCATAGCCCTTGATCAATTTGACTATAGCCTCTATCTCGTGTTCAATGTAAGAAAAAAAATTCCAAATTTTCCTCATAAGTCAAACTCTTTGTCCCTTTCAGTGCGAATCTTATCGCGATTATTCTAGATTATTATTAGAACACCTTATATAATGGTCTTTAAGCCGCATAGTCCTATCATTATACTTCACACAAAATCCTCTTTTTATCGTCAGGTATTGCTAACACGGGGTTGTTACCAATCTTACATTCACTTTTTCAAAATCCTATTCCTCGAATTCATACATGTTTGGTCGTTCCTGAATTCATTAGTACCTATCCCGATAATGTTTCATAGAAGCGCACCTCACTAATTACGTTGTGTCTATATTATCGTCCTTCTATAACCATGTTAAAGATCCTTATGATAATAACTAAATATGGTAATTCCTTTTTAAAACAACTTACTCATCACGGTACTCCGATTGCACCATCTTAGTACCGGGTCATCAATCTCATAATACAACAATTGGTTCTCAACTATACCTTTCTTTGTTCAGAAGGCAATCAGCCTTGAAAAAATGATTTTCATGATATCAATGTAATTTAGAAAATCTTAACAAGATTTCAAAATCTAATATCTGAAGAAATAATGAGCTCTGAATAAAAGAGTCAAAATACTCAAAAGATTTATAACTTGGAAAAAAAATACAACAAGGATTATCCTTCCATGTCCTTAGAATTTTATATTATGATATTTTAGATAATATCCCTTGAAAGCAATGATTGCTGAATAATAACATCATACGAATGATACTTGTAAGATTTCCCTATTGAAAGAATACTTTTCTTTTCGAATAATGAAAGAAATTTCGAATAACATCCTCAACCAAAGGTTAACCATTGAGGTTTCAAAATGATGCTATTTTGAAGGAATGAATTTTATTCAATGATTAAGAAATAAGGAAGTATATTGTTCTTCAATCACTTTATGATTTTAATTGGATATTCTTTATATAAACGAAAGAACATAAAATTTTATGAACAAAATATTTCATAAAACTGAATATGAATTCTCGTTTGAGTGGGCGGCCTAGTTAGGTCTCAATTAAATCATTCTTTGAAAATTTCATCAACAATTAAATTTTGCATATATGATGCACTATTGAATAATAAAAATTTGATTGGAAGTGGAACTGGAAAAATAATAACTAGTCAGTATCAAGCAATATTATCAACCGGCTAAGAAAATGGCCAGATCAATTGGTTTGGCCCATAGCAACTAGCTAGGATGATTAGCTAGGCTTCCGTGATATTAATTAAAATTTCGACTAGTTAGGAAGATTACCTAGTCATTCATGAGAGCATATGAAACTAAGCATATTTCAGTTTGTTTGTAAAAAAATCTCAACATCGTAACCACTGAAGAAATTTGTGGCTACCCGGATGACAATTTTAAAATAAAAAGTTTTCAAATTTGGGCCGAGAAAGATAATTATAACTCTGAATCGAATGGTCTTGGCATCGGAACAATCGATAGCTTCTCATCAAATATTTTTTGCCAATAAAATGGTACTCTTAGAGGTTCCCTCATTCACATACTTTATCGGATTTTCAAATAGAATTGAATTCAAAATACTAATATGAAATTGATACCCTTACTATGATTTCAAAGTTCAATATACAATTTCATCCCGAATAGAAGAAAAGGATTCCCGAGGAATCTATAGAGATTAGATCATCCATGTTTTTACCAATTTGTTAAATATTTACCATCTTGACTGAGAAGAGTAAGTATGAAAGAAGAATCAAGTGAAGATATTCATTATGAATATTCGTCAATTAATGGGGAAAGTTTATTAAAATTTCTTGGATAGTTGAAAGAAAGTATAAATAGCTCTGAGCCGAACAAGAAGACCATGATATATGAATAAAAATTCATGGATTAACTAAAAGAATTTAACAAGTACTGATGCGGAAAAAGACTTTTCAAGTTGTTGGTCATATAAGAAGTTCAAAGTAGGGAACTAAAAGGATTGCCTGATATGACTTATCAAGGCAATACGAATGATCAACAGTTTGGAAGGAGTAACGTGACAATGAGTAGGTGCCAAAATATTTCACAGATTACCCCAACTCTCGTTATTATCCATCTGAGGATGATACCACCTCTTCATCTTTGTAATTCTTTATTTCAGCTAGTGTCTCTTTCAACATCATTTTAAAATCGCTTACTAACTTGAATTTTGCACGTATATCTATCATTCTGGTGTTTTACCTCGAAGACCTTACTCAGATTACTCCAAAAGCATCTGTTAGGCCGACAGGGGCCTGCTACGCATCCGTTACTAATTATAAGTGGCCAGTTCCCCCTGGTAACAGATCAAAGAGATCCCTCAGGGATCTCAATGCAGTCCATAAGTTCGGTGGCATGTGTGTGTAATTTAACATACGTTACCGAATATATTAGAGGTCTACGAGTATAATACGTAGTCTCTGACATCATATCTACCAAATAATTCCACTCTAGACTAACTGGTCTATCCTTTTTTTAAAAGGTTCTAAGATCGAACCATCGCACTTTGTAATATTATGCCATTTAATTGTAGCCATGCCATCGATTCTCGATGCTCTCAATTTTTGAGCTAAACTATCATAACCTTACATGTTAAGCGCACTAATAATATCATGTAGTGTACTTTCATTTTTCATAATAACATTCGTATATTATATTCAAATCCTCCTTAATGGAATTAAAAATCCTCAAGGGTATATCGGACACTATCTCTGCTGAATTCGTTAGTAATATGATATTCAAATCCCTATTGGTAAATTGACACCTTCAACTAGTTTGGGTCAATAACCTCAACTGTATAATAATAATTAGACTTTATGGTTCTCACATGTGATGCCCCTTCATGGGCAACCTATAAAGAACTACGAGTAACAAGGCTCGTGTAATCAAAATTAACATTTAGTGTTAGTAATATCGTCTTTACCCCAAATGCCCTGAAGACTCAGCTCCGAGTTATACATCCACATCCTTTGCAAATCGTATATGATTCTAATTTTTTTCTTCTCATCATTATGATAATCTCCAATGGTCCTATTAGTCATAGTTTAATACCTCAAATATACACTTATCCTAACCTACACACTGGGGCTACATCCGGTAGTCCAATAATGAACTCTATATGAGCTCTTTTGCAATCTCGCATCTAGACAAATTCCTAACACTCTCGTCTCTGAGTACTATAACTTATTGCTCTGATACCATTTCTGTAACGCCCCCAAATCCGAGGTCAGGAGTCTGGGTCGTCACGCAATCATTCAATCATATATAGCTTGTATTAACTCAATAATCCAATTATTCCATATCACAGACCCCCAATCTCACACACTCACAAGTTATAGCCTTAGAAACGATATACAACAAGTATCATCTGTTATTAAAACCCATATGTACTTTACAGGATCTCAACAATTATTCATAACCTCTAAATGAAGTTACAATAATTACGACTGATATCTTATACCTACCTGATACTCTGGCCCACCAGAGATAAAGCTGCCATAGATTCTCCCCATGACTACAAGCGACTAAGTCCCACACTGGCATACTGGTTATCTGTTGTGTTGTGACATTTAAAAGAAAGCAAGAGTGAGCAATAATGCTTAGCCATAATAATGTACAATATGAAAAGACTGTATACGAATTTCAAGTATAATTCCATATACGATAAGTATGTTTATTCAAAAATAGTTTCCTCGGTGATACACACCTTCTTTCAAAAAAAAAATTTTTGTGGACTTATCATGTGAATACCTTAATGGTAAACCCAGCACCTAGGCTTGGGTTACGGTATTGCATCACAATTC